>NC_041382.1:234905871-234913630 GCF_002162155.2 Triticum dicoccoides | reverse complement strand
CGCCAGAGCACCTCGCCGGACTCACCTTGGCCGCCGCCCCGCGCCTCCCCATCACCGAAGCAACGCCGGCCTCCTTCCACGCGGCGCCTCACCGGAGTTCGTTGGCCGGATCTAGTGGATCGGGACGAGATCCACCAGGATCTCAACCAAACGGCCTCCCCGCGTCCCGGATCTCGTCATCCCGCACCACTCCGTCCCGTTGACTTCTCGGAGGTCTAATTTTCGTCTAAGTCCCGGTAATTTTTAGGCATTTTCATCATGTTATAACTCTGCACCCGTGGCTCCGTTTTGGACGTGTAGTATATCAAAATGTTCGTCTCGACAAGTACCTCACTTCATGTCATTGCATCATTCTCATTTGAGCTCATCTTCATGCCATAAATGTCATTGGAAGAGGCCTATGTGATGAATATGTCAGATCTATTTCAGCAATTGGCCTTTTGTCATTTTTGCCAAGATTAATGTGTGCATGCTATGATCCTGAGCTCTACATGTGTTTTGAAGAATGCCATGCCATCTTTACAGGGGTGTATGCCATGTATTTTTTTGATCTTTGTGGTGACTAGCACAAGCATGCAAAGTAGCTTACTCAATGATGCTGATTTTAGGGACTTCAAATTTCACTAAGTCCTTGTCCTGATATTGTTTTTATGCCATATGTTCATGTCGTTTCCTAGTGTTCCGTGCCACTTTTGAGGATGATCAGTAAGGATGTTTTGTTAATATTGTTGTGCTCTATCCATCCATGTCTTTGTTTGCAATTGTGAAGCAGCCTAGATTGAGTCAATCGAGCTCTACTTTTGCTATAAAATGTTCCTGCTGATTGTTAACATGTTTAGCGATTTTGCCAAGGTTGTTGCTATTGATCTGTGCATGCAATGATGTTGTTCTTGCCAGGTATAGCTTCTATTACATGTCTTATTGATGGGTCTATGCTTAGTTTGTCATTCCCTGCTCTGTAGTGAGTGCATCGAGCTCGTGAATATGCCTACTTGTTAATCTGTTTTGCATGCTTCAGTTTTTCACCAAGTCTGAATCTGTTTATGTTATTGCTATGTTCACATGCTTGCAATTGTATTTTGTGATCCCTTTTGGCTCAAGGCCACTAAGGGACTTTTGTTACATGCTTTGAGTAGCTTCATGCCATGCCTTTCTTTGCCATGATATGTTCCTGTAGCCTGTAGTTTTCATGCTCCAAAGATTGCTTCCTGATGATAAATTTCTGGATTGTTGTTATTTCACAAAGTCTGAAACCTGTTATCTTTTGCTCTTTTGCCATGCTTGTTTGAACCTGTTAGTGGATGATTTAGCCGTAGCTCAGTGTTCATCTTTTGTCAAGCATCATGCGTGGATCCCTGCCATGTATTTTGTTGTCATGTTTGAGTGCTGTAGCATACTTATGTTGATGCATTTAGATGGCTACTTGTTGATTATCATAGACCGGTGCCATATTTGTTTTGCTTGCCATTTCCAAACCGTGCATCCGATTCTGGTGATCTTTATATCGGTTTCAACCGAAATCAACTCCCCTTTCCAGTGCAATCTTGTATTTCCAAGTTGAGGCCAGGTTCAATCATTCCTTTGCAAATCATGCATATGCATCACATACCGCATACCGCATATCATACCATGTTTGCATCATGTTGCTTGAGCATTGCACGTGGTTGATTGTGTTCCTTTTGCTTGTTGTTCTTGCTTGGGTAGAGCCGAGAGACGAGTTCGTGAACGAGGAGCCCGTTGAGTTCGCTTTCGAGGATCAAGGCAACTCTGAGAACTTTGCAGGCAAGATGACAATACCCTCGAAATCACTTCTATCTTTGCTTGCTAGTTGCTCGCTCTTTTGCTATGCCTATGCTGCGATACCTACCACTTGCTTATCATGCCTCCCATATTGTTAAACCAAGCCTCTAACCCACCTTGTCCTAGCAAACCATTGTTTGGCTATGTTACTGCTTTGCTCAGCCCCTCTTATAGCGTTGTTAGTTGCAGGTGAAGATTGCAGTTTGTTCCTTGTTGGAACATGGATATTTTGTTGGGATATCACAATATCTCTTATTTAATTAATGCATCTATATACTTGGTAAAGGGTGGAAGGCTCATCCTTATGCCTGGTGTTTTGTTCCACTCTTGCCGCCCTAGTTTCCGTCATATCGGTGTTATGTTCCCGGATTTTGCGTTCCTTACACGGTTGGGTTATAATGGGAACCCCTTGACAGCTCGCCTTGAACAAAACTCCTCCAGCAAGGCCCAACGTTGGTTTTACCATTTGCCACCTAGCCTTTTTCCCTTGGGAGTCGCGCATCCCGAGGGTCATCTTTATTTTAACCCCCCGGGCTAGTGCTTGTCTAAGTGTTGGTCCAAACTGAGCGATGTCCGGAGCTACCATGGGCAACTCTGGGCTGGCCCACCCGACGTCTGGCTCATCCGGTGTGCCCTGAGAATGAGATATGTGCAGCTCCTATCAGGATTTGTCGGCACATCTGGGTGGCTTTGCTGGTCTTGTTTTACCATTGTCGAAATGTCTTGTAACCGGGATGCCGAGTCTGATCGTATTGTCTTCGGAGAAGGAATATCCTTCATTGACCGTGAGAGCTTGTGATGGGCTAAGTTGGGACACCCCTGCAGGGATTTAAACTTTCGAAAGTCGTGCCCGCGGTTATGGTCAGACGTGAATTTGTTAATGTCCGGTTGTAGAAAACCTGAAGTTGATCTTAATTAAAATACATCAACCACGTGTGTTACCGTGACGGTCTCTTCTCGGCGGGGTCCGGGAAGTGAACACAGTGTTGGAGTTATGCTTGACGTAGGTTGTTCTAGGATCACTTCTTGATCATAGATTCTCGATCGTGCTTTTGCCTTCTCTTCTCGCTCTCTTTTGCGTATGTTAGCCACCATATATGCTAGTCGCTTGCTGCAGCTCCACCTCATACCTTTTACCCTTACTATAAGCTTAAATAGTCTTGATCGCGAGGGTGTGAGATTGCTGAGTCCTCGTGAGTCACAGATACTTTCTCAACTAGTTTGCAGGTGCCGATGTTTCCGAGCAGGTGACACAACCAAGCTCAAGGAGGAGCTCTATGAAGACCTTGTTCGTAGGGTTGTTTTGTTTCAGTTGATCAGTAGTGGAGCCCAGTTGGGACGATCGGGGATTTGTGTAGCATTTGGGGTAGTCTTCTTTTATTTTGGGTTCCGTAGTCGTACCTTGATTGTATCTGGATGATGTAATGCTTTATTCATGTATTGTGTGAAGTGGCGATTGTAAGCTAGCTATGTATCTCTTTCCCTTATGTATTACATGGGTTGTGTGAAGATTACCTCACTTGCGACATTGCTTTCCATGCGGTTATGCCTCTAAGTCGTGCTTCGAAACGTGGGAGATATAGCCGCATCGAGGGCATTACAAGTTGGTAATCAGAGCCTTCCCCGACCTTAGGAGCCCCCTGCTTGATCGAATCGCTGGTGTTGTTGAGTCTAGAAAAATGTTTGGAGTCTTTTAGGATTATATATATCGGAGGGTAGGATTGTTTTTACTCCTCAGTCCCTTTGTCGCTCTGGTGAGGCACCCTGACGTAGAGTTTTGACTCTTCTCTTCTCAAATTTCACTAAAAAAATTAGGATCATGTGGGTATCTTGGAATCGTTCCAATGGTTTTGTGACGAGAACATTGTTCTAGGTGCCTCATGTCATTTAGGGGTTATGGCAGTGTCCCGGGGAGTTGAGCTCCGAGGTGTTGTCGTCACAATTTTATCATTGAGATTCTAGAATACCTGAGTTTCACCGACATCGAAAATCTCTTTTATGCAGTTGTTGGTGACATAACCTCGACGCCACCCAGTATTGGTGCGGGAGTTCGGGAGTATTGCCATAACTTGTATAAAGTATGCTTTTCGAAGGTTGAGGTAAACGATTTCTGAAGGTTTCTTGGTTATGTGTTGAAGGATGGATACAGCTGGATGTAGGATTTGCTAGTTTTGGGTGACATGTTATGCTTCCCCTGTATCCCCAACACCTGATTGCATAACCGGGAAAATTTCGGGAGTTTATAAGTGGGAATTCAAGTAGCTCTTAGGATATCCTTCCGACAGATGTATGATATGAAATTGGGGTTCAACGTCTAGTGGTCCGCCTATTCACGTTTGGTTTTACAGTGGTCTCGTCGTGTCTTAAAGAGTCCTTGCCTATGCCGACTCGGGGACGCTTCGTATGTCATGTGCACTGCCTTGTACATGATGGTGTTGTACGATCGAGCCCGTGTAGGCCCCACCACAAAAACTTCAGACGAAATCTCTATCATATGTTTGTTCCAGCTTATTCCGCAAGCCAATCCTTGGTTTTGTTTTGAATTGTGGTATTCGAGTTGCTTCAAAGTCAAGTGTTGATTCCATACCTTTCCTTAATGGTGTTCTCATACTCCGATGTGAATACTAATCCTTCATGATAATCAAGATTGTCTTGCCAATCCTTTCAACCGGTGTATATCTCTTCAAGTGGATCCGATCACTTCAACATTCGCAAGATCAATTATCAGTTCTTTTCAACGGTGTTTGCTTCATCCATTCCAAGTTGCCTTTGTTTTCCCGCCCTCCCACCCTTATTTCATCAAGGACTCAGATTTCTTAATCGAGTATCCTTTTATTGGATATGAAGTCTCCCCATTCTGTTCCATCAATATTCTTACCCGGTGGTTCTCGTGAAGATGCTCTACATGTTCATCATTTTTAATGCTCTTTCTTCTCCGGTGGATTCAATTCTAGCTTTGTTGATCACATCCTTTCCTCGTTTTAAATGTTTCCTCATGCCGGTGCACCTCATTTGTCATTCCATTACTCGCTATTCATTTGTTCCGGAGTGCTAAAGATATCTCAAGGCTCGTCTTGACAGTCAAGATCCGTTCAACTTATTTCGATGTTGTTGTCTCATTCAAGTCATTTAATTCAACCGGTGCTATCTCCTTTTCAAGCAATCGTTCTACGGTGTATCTTTTGAGTGGGCCTTAACCCACATGTCTTTTCCCAGGATCTTACCTGACTCTTCTTATTTACCAGAGCTTCTCAAAATTCTTTTCCAAGTTTTACGTAAAAATGAATTATCATCAGTCAAATGTCATTCTCCGAGATCTTTCAAATTCTTTTCATCGTTGGCTCAATCTTTTCGCTTTTGATTCTTCCAGAGTGTCTAAACAATTCATGGTGGTGGTTTCTCGTCGTCAATCTCAACAATTGAAGACTGAAGAAGAGTTGTCCTCCATATATTATCCGTTCTCTCAGAGATTCGTGGTTCTAGTTCGAGGCCATCCTCTCATAGTTGTTTAGATTGTGAGAATTCTTTTCACCTAGCCGGAGCAATTCAAGAGTCTTTTCAGTTTGATTCTCCGGAGCCCATCGTCTCAGAATTATTCATTCTCAACTTTCAACTCTCGTTATCTAAACCTTACCGGTGCATCTTTCAAATTTCTCTAATCACCTCGAGATCTCTTCGTTCACTTGTATCTAAATTCTCTCAAGTATCCTCGTTCATTTCATAATTCTTCCCGGTGTTCCTTTATCTTCCCTTCAGTCATTTTAATTCTTACGATGGTTCGTGCAAGATTACTCTTCTTTCGTTATCATATCAATTCATTCATTGTTTTGATTCCACCGGTGTTTTGTTGAAGACCTTCTCAAGTTGGCGCGATATATATCTTAATCCTTTCTCCGAGAATAAGTAATATGCCAAATTAGTTGATTGTCATCAATTTAATTGGTGAAGGATAAGCATAATGTAATTCTTATTCTTGTTTCATCGAGTGAACTCAATTCCCTATTCCGGAGGCTCGTCAAATTCTTGATTTCAATTGTTTTCATCTTCTCTTTTCCTGGAGTTCCAACCTTTTTCAATTATTTCACCATGGAGATTCTTCTAAATCGGTACAAGGATTCACTTTGTGTTTTCAAGTTCTCTTTCCTTCCGTTTGATCATCCTTTATTACCGGAGTTCTTCATGGAGGCTCTACATGATGGTTTCATCAAGGATTTAATTTCCTTCTTGAAGTGTTCATCAACATTCTTTTCAGAGGAGCTCAAGCATTCTTTATTTTGCAATCCATAGTGGAATTGTGTCTCCCTTATCTTTTGAGGTGGTAATATATCATTCTTCAAGAATAAGATATTTAAACCCATCAATCTCTTCGTTGGAGTTCTCTTGTGTCATGTTTCACCTAAAGCTTTCCCTAAGGATTGTTGCTATTTATGGTGCTTATAAATGACCCAAGTTCTTCATCTATCCTCCCGGTGATAAGTTTCTCGTCTCCTTGTTCATATAAATCCAATCAATTCTTTTCCGTGAGTGGCAAGTTGTCACCTCATAATGTTGAGATGCCTTCTATAAGCCCATATCAAGCTTATCCTTTTCGTTGTTGGTTTTTTTTCAACAATTCCGTTTGACCCCTCTCCTAAATATGCTTTTCAAGCTCTTTTGAGGTAGAAGATGTTGTTCCTCTTCCCCGTTCTTTTGTTCCGACGATCCAACGTCTATTCTTTCATTTCAGAGGTATTGTGATATTGCTTCTTTCAACCATCATCTCGTTTTATCAAAGATCATGTTCTTTCCTTTGCTTATCCATTTAACCAAAGTGTTGTGTCCTCTGCTTAAGTTCTTTCATCTCATCAAGTCTTGCATCCCTTCTCAACCGGAGTGCTGCCCAAAGTTGTCCTTCCTTGTTCCTCTTTACTAACGGAGGTTTTCAACTATGTTCATCTTCATTGTAATCTTTCTTTCAAATGGCTTAACCTTTTCAAGGTTCTTTGGTTTCACTGGTTTATCAAAGGAGCAACTTAGTTTTACCTCTTCTCTTTCTATTCTGTTTTCCCTCCGGTGCCATTCTAGATCTCGGGACGAGATCCTCTCGTAGTGGTGGAGTGTTGTAGCGCCCCGAGACCAATGTGCCAGATGTCCTCCAGTTATTCGCTGTTGTTGCCTTGTCATTTCTTGCATGTCATGCATTTCATATCATGTCATCATGTGCATCGCATTAGCATACATGTTCGTCTCATGCATCCGTGCATTTTCCCCGTTGTCCATTTTGCAATCCGGCGCTCCTATGTCACCCGTTGTCCCTTTCTACCTTTTTTCGTGTGTGTGTTTGTGTGTTAAACGTTTTCGGATTGGTCCGAGACTTGTCATGCGGCCTTGGTTTACTACCGGTAGACCGCCTGCCAAGTTTCGTGCCATTTGGACTTTGTTTGATACTCCAACGGTTAACCGAGGGACCGAAAAGGCCTCGTGTGTGTTGCAGCCCAACACCCCTCCAAAGTGGCGCAAAACCAACCTAAACATCCTCCATCATCTCGGTCGTTCGATCACGATCGCGTGGCCGAAAACCTCACCTCATTTGGAGCTTCCTAGCTCCCTCTACCTATAAATATGTGGCTCTCCCCGAATTTTCGCGCAGTCTAACCCTAACTTCGTCCTCCTCCCGCAGCCGGACATGTCCGTCCCGCCGCCGGACGTGTCCACCGCACCCTCCACCTCACTCCGGCCAATCCCGGCTCCCCACGTCAGCCGAGCCGCTTCTCGCGCCCAATCGCGCGATGCCACTTGTCCTCCCGCCGCCCTTCTATCTCCTCCCCGCCGCCGTGGCCCGCCGGGCCCAGGGCAGGCCCGCCGGGCCCAGGGCAGGCCCGCCCGGGCCCGAACGGCCCCGCCGCCTCCATCCTCGCGAGCCTGCGTCGCCGGGTCTGTGCGCCGACGTGCCCTGTGCCGGACCTCGCCGGAGCATCCC
>NC_041382.1:234873047-234905276 GCF_002162155.2 Triticum dicoccoides | reverse complement strand
AGGCGGGCTCCGCCGCCCCGCGCGCCGCCCGCCGGATCACCTCGCCGGACTCGCCTTGGCCGCCTCCCCATCACCGGAGCAACGCCGACCTCCTTCCACGCGGTGCCTCGCCGGAGTTCGTTGGCCAGATCTGGTGGATCGGGACGAGATCCACCAGGATCTCAACCAAACGGCCTCCCCGCGTCCCGGATCTCGTCATCCCACACCACTCCGTCCCGGTGACTTCTCGGAGGTCTAATTTTTGTCTAAGTCCCAGTAATTTTTAGACATTTTCATCATGGCATAACTCTGCACCCGTGGCTCCGTTTTGGATGTCTAGCATATCAAAATGTTCAACTCGACGAGTACATTATTTCATTTCATTGCATCATTCTCATTTGAGCTCATCTTGATGCCCGAAATGTCATTGGAAGAGGGCTATGTGATGAATATGTCAGATCTGTTTTAGCAATTGGCCTTTTGTCATTTTTGCCATGATTAATGTGTGCATGCTATGATCCTGAGCTCTACATGTGTTTTGAAGAATGCCATGCCATCTTTACAGGGGTGTATGCCATGTATTTTTGTGATCTTTGTGGTGACTAGCACAAGCATGCAAAGTAGCTTACTCAATGATGCTAATTTCACTAAGTCCTTGTCCTGATATTGTTTTTATGCCATATGTTCATGTCATTTCCTAGTGATCCATGCCTCTTTTGAGGATTATCAGTAAGGATGTTTTGTTAATATTGTTGTGCTATATCCATCCATGTCTTTGTTTGCAATTATGGAGCATCCTAGCTTGAGTCAATCAAGCTCTACTTTTGCTATAAAATGTTCCTGGCAGATTGTTAACATGTTTAGCGATTTTGCCAAGGTTGTTGCTATTGTTCCGTGCATGCTATGATGTTGTTTTTCCCATGTCTAGCTTCTATTCCATGTCTTATTGATGGGTGTATACTTAGTTTGTAATTCCATGCTCTGTAGTGAGTGCATCGAGCTCGTGAACATGCCTACATGTTAATCTGTTTTGCATGCTCCAGTTTTTCACTAAGTCTGAATCTGTTTATGTGTTTGCTATGTTCACATGCTTGCAATTGTATTTTGTGATCCCTTTTGGCTCAAGGTCACTAAGGGACTTTTGTTACATGCTTTGAGTAGTTCATGCCATGCCTTGCTTTGCCATTATATGTTCCTGTAGAATGTAGTTTTCATGCTCTAAAGATTGCTTCCTGATGATAAATTTCTGGATTGTTGTTATTTCACTAAGTCTGAAACCTGTTATCTTTTGCTCTTTTGCCATGCTTGTTTGAACCTGTTAATGGATGATTTAGCCGTAGCTAAGTGTTCATATTTTGTCAAGCATCATGTGTGGATCCCTGCCATGTATTTTGTTGTCATGTTTGAGTGTTGTAGCATACTTATCTTGATGCATTTAGATGTCTACTTGCTGATTATCGCAGACCGGTGCCATATTTGTTTTGCTTGCCATTTCCAAACCGTGCATCTGATTCCGGTGATCTTTATATCGATTTCAACCGAAATCAACTCCCCTTTCTAGTGGAACTCTTAGATTTCCAAGTTGAGACCAGGTTCAATCATTCCTTTGAAAATCATGCATATGCATCTGTTGGAAATATGCCCTAGAGGCAATAATAAATTGATTATTATTATATTTCCTTGTTCATGATAATCGTTTATTATCCATGCTAGAATTGTATTGATAGGAAACTCAGTTACATGTGTGGATACATAGACAACACCATGTCCCTAGTAAGCCTCTAGTTGACTAGCTCGTTAATCAATAGATGGTTACGGTTTCCTGACCATGGACATTGGATGTCGTTGATAACGGGATCACATCATTAGGAGAATGATGTGATGGACAAGACCAAATCCTAAGCCTAGACAAGATCATGTAGTTCATATGCTAAAGCTTTTCTAATGTCAAGTATCATTTCCTTAGACCATGAGATTGTGCAACTCCCGGATACCGTAGGAGTGCTTTGGGTGTGCCAAACGTCACAACGTAACTGGGTGGCTATAAAGGTACACTACGGGTATCTCTGAAAGTGTCTGTTGGGTTGGCACGAATCGAGATTGGGATTTTGTCACTCCGTGTAAACGGAGAGGTATCTCTGGGCCCACTCGGTAGGACATCATCATAATGTGCACAATGTGACCAAGGGGTTGATCACGGGATGATGTGTTACGGAACGAGTAAAGAGACTTGCCGGTAACAAGATTGAACAAGGTATCGGTATACCGACGATCGAATCTCGGGCAAGTACCATACCGCTAGACAAAGGGAATTGTATACGGGATTGATTGAGTCCTTGACATCGTGGTTCATCCGATGAGATCATCGTGGAACATGTGGGAGCCAACATGGGTATCCAGATCCCGCTGTTGGTTATTGACCGGAGAACATCTCGGTCATGACTACATGTCTCCCGAACCCGTAGGGTCTACACACTTAAGGTTTGATGACGCTAGGGTTATAAAGGAAGTTTGTATGTGGTTACCGAATGTTGTTCGGAGTCCCGGATGAGATCTCGGACGTCAAGAGGAGTTCCGAAATGGTCCGGAGGTAAAGATTTATATATAGGAAGTCCTGTTTCGGCCATCGGGACAAGTTTCGGGGTCATCGGTATTGTACCGGGACCACCGGAAGGGTCCCGGGGGCCCACCGGGTGGGGCCACCTGCCCCGGGGGGGCACATGGGCTGTAGGGGTGCGCCTTGGCCTACATGGGCCAAGGGCACCAGCCCCTAGAGGCCCATGCGCCAAGATATAGGAAAAAGGGGAGAGTCCTAAAGGGGGAAGGCACCTCCGAGGTGCCTTGGGGAGGATGGACTCCTCCCCCCTCTTAGCCGCACCCCTTCCTTGGAGGAGGGGGCAAGGATGCGCCTCCCCCCTCTCCCCTGCCCCTATATATAGTGGAGGGGAGGGAGGGCATCCATACCTGAGCCCTTGGCGCCTCTCTCCCTCCCGTGACACCTCCTCCTCTCCCGTAGGTGCTTGGCGAAGCCCTGCAGGATTGCCACGCTCCTCCATCACCACCACGCCGTTGTGCTGCTGCTGGATGGAGTCTTCCTCAACCTCTCCCTCTCTCCTTGCTGGATCAAGGCGTGGGAGACATCGTCGAGCTGTACGTGTGTTGAACGCGGAGGTGCTGTCCGTTCGGCACTAGATCATCGATGATTTGAATCACGACGAGTACGACTCCATGAACCCCGTTCACTTGAACGCTTCCGCTTAGCGATCTACAAGGGTATGTAGATGCACTCTCTTTCTACTCGTTGCTGGTCTCTCCATAGATAGATCTTGGTGTTACGTAGGAAATTTTTTTGAATTTCTGCTACGTTCCCCAACAGTGGGATCAGAGCCAGGTTTATTGCGTAGATTCTTTGCACGAGTAGAACACAAACTAGTTGTGGGCGTCGATATTGTTCAATATGCTTGCCGTTACTAGTCTTATCTTGATTCGGCGGCATCGTGGGATGAAGCGGCCCGGACCAACCTTACACGTACGCTTACGTGAGACCGGTTCCACCGACAAACATGCACTAGTTGCATAAGGTGGCTGGCGGGTGTCTGTCTCTCCCACTTTAGTCGGATCGGATTCGATGAAAAGGGTCCTTATGAAGGGTAAATAGAAATTGGCATATCACGTTGTGGTTCATGCGTAGGTAAGAAACGTTCTTGCTAGAAACCCATAGCAGCCACGTAAAACATGCAAACAACAATTAGAGGACGTCTAACTTGTTTTTGCAGGGTATGCTATGTGATGTGATATGGCCAAAAGGATGTGATGAATGATATATGTGATGTATGAGATTGATCATGTTCTTGTAATAGGAATCACGACTTGCATGTCGATGAGTATGACAACCGGCAGGAGCCATAGGAGTTGTCTTTATTTATTTGTGACCTGCGTGTCAACTTAAACGTCATGTAATTACTTTACTTTATTGCTAACCGTTAGCCATAGTAGTAGAAGTAATAGTTGGCGAGGCAACTTCATGAAGACACGATGATGGAGATCATGATGATGGAGATCATGGTGTCATGCCGGTGACGACGATGATCATGGAGCCCCGAAGATGGAGATCAAAAGGAGCAAAGTGATGATGGCCATATCATGTCACTATTTGATTGCATGTGATGTTTATCATGTTTATACATCTTATTTGCTTAGAACGACGGTAGTAAATAAGATGATCCCTTACAACAATTTCAAGAAGTGTTCTCCCCTAACTGTGCACCGTTGCGACAGTTCGCTGTTTCAAAACATCACGTGATGATCGGGTGTTTTATTCAGACGTTCAAATACAATGGGTGTTGACGAGCCTAGCATGTACAGACATGGCCTCGGAACACACGCGAAACACTTAGGGTTAACTTGACGAGCCTAGCATGTACAGACATGGCCTCGGAACACGGAGACCGAAAGGTCGAACATGAGTCGTATAGAAGATACGATCAACATGAAGATGTTCACCGATGATGACTAGTCCGTCTCACGTGATGATCGGACACGGCCTAGTTTGACTCGGATCATGTAATCACTTAGATGACTAGAGGGATGTCTATCTGAGTGGGAGTTCATAAGATGAACTTAATTATCCTGAACATAGTCAAAAGGATTTTGCAAATTATGTCGTAGCTCATGCTATAGTTCTACTGTTTAGATATGTTCCTAGAGAAAAATTAGTTGAAAGTTGATAGTAGCAATTATGCAGACTAGGTCCGTAAACTGAGGATTGTCCTCATTGCTTCATAGAAGGCTTATGTCCTTAATGCACCGCTCAGTGCGCTGAACCTCGAACGTTGTCTGTGGTTGTTGCGAACATCTGACATACACGTTTTGATAACTACGTGATAGTTCAGTTAAACGGTTTAGAGTTGAGGCACCATAGACATTTTTGAAACGTCGTGAAACATATGAGATGTTTTGAGGGCTGGAATTGGGATTTCAGGCTCGTGCCCATGTCAAGAGGTATAAGACCTCCGATGACTTTCTTAACCTGCAAACTAAGGAGAAAAGCTCAATTGTTGAGCTTGTGCTCAGATTGTCTGAGTACAACAATCATTTGAATCGAGTGGGAGTTGATCTTCCAGATAAGACAGTGATGGTTCTCCAAAGTCATTGCCACCAAGCTGTTAGAGCTTCGTGATGAACTATAACATATCAGGGATAGATATGATGATCCTTGAGGTATTCGCGATGTTTGACACCGCGAAAGTAGAAATCAAGAAGGAGCATCAATTGTTGATGGTTGGTGAAACCACTAGTTTCAAGAAGGGCAAGGGCATGAAGGGATACTTCATGAAACGGCAAATCAGTTGCTGCTCTAGTGAAGAAACCCAAGGTAAAACCCAAACCCGAGACTAAGTGCTTCTGTAATAAGGGGAACAACCACTAGAGCAGAATTACCCTAGATACTTGGTAGATAAGAAGGCTGGCAAGGTCGATAGAAGTATATTGGATATACATTGTGTTAATGTGTACTTTGCTAGTACTCCTAGTAGCACCAGGGTATTAGATACCGGTTTGGTTGCTAAGTGTTAGTAACTCGAAACAAAAGGCTACGGAATAAACGGAGACTAGCTAAAGGTGAGCTGGCGATATGTGTTGGAAGTTTTTCCAGGCTTGATATGATCAAGCATCGCACGCTCCCTCTACCAAAGAGATTGGTGTTAAACCTAAATAATTGTTATTTGGTGTTTGCGTTGAGCATAGACATGATTGGATTACGTCTATCACAATACGGTTATTCATTTAAGGAGAATAATGGTTACTCTGTTTATTTGAATAATACCTTCAATGGTCTTACACCTAAAATGAATGGTTTATTAAATCTCGATCGTAGTGATACACATGTTCATGCCAAAAGATAGTAATGATAGTACCACCTACTTGTGGCACTGCCACGTAAGTCATATCGGTATAAAACGCATGAAGAAGCTCCATATTGATGGATCTTTGGGCTCACTCGTTTTTGAAAAGTTTGAGACATGCGAACCATGTCTATTGGTGTATATGCATGAAGAAACTCCATGCAAATGGACCGTTTTGACTCACTTGATTTTGAATCACTTGGGACATGCAAATCATACCACATGGGCAAGATGACTGAAAAGCCTCGTTTTCAGTAAGATGGAAAAAGAAAGCAACTTGTTGGAAGTAATACATTTTGATGTGTACAGTCCAATGAGTGCTGAGGCATGTAGTGGATATTGTTATGTTCTTACTTCACAGATAATTTGAGTGGATGTTGAGTACATTTACTTGATGAATCATGAGTCTGAATTATTGAAAGGTTCAAGTAATTTCAGGGTGAAGTTGAAAGATCGTCGAGACAAGAGGATAAAATATCTATGATATGATCATAGAGATGAATATCTGAATTACGAGTTTGGCACAGAATTAAGACATTGTGGAAATAGTTTCACAACTGATACAGCCTGGAACACCATAGTGTGATGGTGTGTCCAAACATCATAACTGCACCCTATTGGATATGATGCATACCATGATGTCTCTTATCAAAGTACCACTATACTTTATGGGTTAGGCATTAGAGACAACCACATTCACTTTAAATAGGGCACCACGTAATTCTGTTGAGATGACACCGTATGAATTATGGTTTAGAGAAACCTAAGCTGTCATTTCTTAGAAGTTTGGGGCTGCGATGCTTATGTGGAAAGGTTTCAGGCTAATAAGCTCGAACCCAAAGCGGATAAATGCATCTTCATAGGACACCCAAAACAGTTGGGTATACCTCCTGTCTCAGATTCGAAAGCAATAAGGGATTGTTTCTAGAATCGGGTCCTTTCTCGAGGAAAAGTTTCTCTCGAAAGAAATGAGTGGGAGGATGGTGGAGACTTGATGAGGTTATTGAACCGTCACTTCAACAAGTGTGTAGCAGGGCACAGGAAGTTGTTCCTGTGGCACCTACACCAATTGAAGTGGAAGCTTATGATAGTGATCATGAAGTTTCGGATCAAGTCACTACCGAACCTCGTAGGGTGACAAGGATACGTACTACTTCAGAGTGGTACGGTAATCCTGTCTTGGAAGTCATGTTGCTAGACAACAATGAACCTACGAGCTATGGAGAAGCGATGGTGGGCCCGGATTCCGATAAATGGCTCAAGGCCATAAAACCCGAGAGAGGATCCATGTATGAAAACAAAGTGTAGACTTTGGAAGAACTACTTGATGGTCGTAAGGCTGTTAGGTACATATGGATTTTGAAAGGAAGACAGACAATGATGGTAAGTGTCACCATTGAGAAAGCTCGACTTGTCGTTAAGATGTTTTTCGACAAGTTCAAGGAGTTGACTACGATGAGACTTTCTCACTCGTAGCGATGCTAAGAGTCTGTTGGAATTATATTAGCAATTACTGCATTATTTATGAAATCTTGCAGATAGGATGTCAAAACATTGTTTCCTCGACGATTCTTGAGGAAAGGTTGTATGTGATACAACCGGAAGGTTTTGTCTATCCTGAAATATGCTAATAAGTATGCAAAGCTCCAGCAATCCTTCTGAGGACTGCAGTGAGCATCTCGGAGTTGGAATGTATGCTTTGATGATGATCGAAGATTTTGGGTGTATACAAAGTTTATGAGAAACTTGTATTTCCAAAGAAGTGAGTGGGAGCACTATAGAATTTCTGATGAGTATATGTTGTTGACATATTAATGATCAGAAATGACGTAGAATTTCTGGAAAGCATATAGGGTTATTTGCAAAGTATTTTCAATGGAAAACCTGGATTAAGCTACTTGAACATTGAGCATCAAGATCTCTAAGGATAGATCAAAACGCTTAATAGTACTTTCAAATGAGCACATGCCTTGACGTGATCTTGAAGGTGTTCAAGATGGATCAGTCAAAGAAGGAGTTCTTGCCTGAGTTGTAAGGTATGAAGTTAAGACTTAAAGCTCGACCATGGCAGAATAGAGAGAAAGGAACGAAGGTCGTCCCCTATGCTTAAGACATAGGCTCTACAGTATGCTATGCTGTGTACCGCACCTGAAGTGTGCTTTACCATGAGTCAGTCAAGGGGTACAAGAGTGATCCAAGAATGGATCACAGGACAGCGGTCAAAGTTATCCTTAGTAACTAGTGGACTAAGGAATTTTCTCAATTATGGAGGTGGTAAAAGAGTTCGTCGTAAAGGGTTACATCGATGCAAGCTTAACACCTATCCGGATAGCTCTGAGTAGAGATACCGGATACGTATAATGGAGCAACAATTTAGAATAGCTCCAAGTAGAACAGTTCTTTGGAATAGCACCAAATAGAACGTGGTAGCTGCATCTAGGAGATGACATAGAGATTTGTAAAGCACACACGGATCTGAAAGGTTCAGACCCGTTGACTATAACCTCTGTCACAAGCATAACATGATCAAACCCAGAACTCATCGAGTGTTAATCACATGGTAAATGTGAACTAGATTATTGACTCTAGTAAACTCTTTGGGTGTTAGTCACATGGGGATGTGACCTTGAGTGTTAATCACATATCGATGTGAACTAGATTATTGACTCTAGTGCAAGTGGGAGACTGTTGGAAATATGCCCTAAAGGCAATAATAAATTGATTATTATTATATTTCCTTGTTCATGATAATTGTTTATTATCCATGCTAGAATTGTATTGATAGGAAACTCAGATACATGTGTGGATACATAGACAACACCATGTCCCTAGTAAGCCTCTAGTTGACTAGCTCGTTAATCAATAGATGGTTACGGTTTCCTGACCATGGACATTGGATGTCGTTGATAACGGGATCACATCATTAGGAGAATGATGTGATGGACAAGACCCAATCCTAAGCCTAGCACAAGATCATGTAGTTCGTATGCTAAAGCTTTTCTAATGTCAAGTATCATTTCCTTAGACCATGAGATTGTGCAACTCCCGGATACCGTAGGAGTGCTTTGGGTGTGCCAAACGTCACAACGTAACTGGGTGGCTATAAAGGTACACTACGGGTATCTCTGAAAGTGTCTGTTGGGTTGGCACGAATCGAGATTGGGATTTTGTCACTCCGTGTAAACGGAGAGGTATCTCTGGGCCCACTCGGTAGGACATCATCATAATGTGCACAATGTGACCAAGGGGTTGATCACGGGATGATGTGTTACGGAACGAGTAAAGAGACTTGCCGGTAACGAGATTGAACAAAGTATCGGTATACCGACGATCGAATCTCGGGCAAGTACCATACCGCTAGACAAAGGGAATTGTATACAGGATCGATTGAGTCCTTGACATCGTGGTTCATCCGATGAGATCATCGTGGAACATGTGGGAGCCAACATGGGTATCCAGATCCCGCTGTTGGTTATTGACCGGAGAACATCTCGGTCATGACTACATGTCTCCCGAACCCGTAGGGTCTACACACTTAAGGTTCGATGACGCTAGGGTTATAAAGGAAGCTTGTATGTGGTTACCGAATGTTGTTCGGAGTCCTGGATGAGATCCCGGACGTCACGAGGAGTTCCGGAATGGTCCGGAGGTAAAGATTTATATATAGGAAGTCCTGTTTCGGCCATCGGGACAAGTTTCGGGGTCATCGGTATTGTACCGGGACCACCGGAAGGGTCCCGGGGGCCCACCGGGTGGGGCCACCTGCCCCGGGGGCCACATGGGCTGTAGGGGGTGCGCCTTGGCCTACATGGGCCAAGGGCACCAGCCCCTAGAGGCCCATGCGCCAAGATATAGGAAAAAGGGGAGAGTCCTAAAGGGGGAAGGCACCTCCGAGGTGCCTTGGGGAGGATGGACTCCTCCCCCCTCTTAGCCGCACCCCTTCCTTGGAGGAGGGGGCAAGGCTGCGCCTCCCCCCTCTCCCCTGCCCCTATATATAGTGGAGGGGAGGGAGGACATCCATACCTGAGCCCTTGGCGCCTCTCTCCCTCCCGTGACACCTCCTCCTCTCCCGTAGGTGCTTGGCGAAGCCCTGCAGGATTGCCACGCTCCTCCATCACCACCACGCCGTTGTGCTGCTGCTGGATGGAGTCTTCCTCAACCTCTCCCTCTCTCCTTGCTGGATCAATGCGTGGGAGACATCGTCGAGCTGTACGTGTGTTGAACGCGGAGGTGCTGTCCGTTCGGCACTAGATCATCGGTGATTTGAATCACGACGAGTACGACTCCATCAACCCCGTTCACTTGAACGCTTCCGCTTAGCGATCTACAAGGGTATGTAGATGCACTCTCTTTCTACTCGTTGATGGTCTCTCCATAGATAGATCTTGGTGTTACGTAGGATTTTTTTTTGAATTTCTGCTACGTTCCCCAACAGCATCACATACCACATCCCGCATATCATACCATGTTTGCATCATGTTGCTTGAGCATTGCACATGGTTGATTGTGTTCCTTTTGCTTGTTGTTCTTGCTTGGGTAGAGCCGGGAGACGAGTTCGTGAATGAAGAGCCCGTTTAGTTCTCTTTCAAGGATCAAGGCAACTCTGAGAACTTTGCAGGCAAGATGACCATACCCTCGAAATCACTTCTATCTTTGCTTGCTAGTTGCTCGCTCTTTTGCTATGCCTATGTTGCGATACCTACCACTTGCTTATCACGCCTCCCATATTGTTAAACCAAGCCTCTAACCCACCTTGTCCTAGCAAACCGTTGGTTGGCTATGTTACAGCTTTGCTCAGCCCCTCTTATAGCGTTGTTAGTTGGAGGTGAAGATTGGAGTTTGTTCCTTGTTGGAACATGGATATTTTGTTGGGATATCACAATATCTCTTATTTAATTAATGCATCTATATACTTGGTAAAGGGTGGAAGGCTCGGCCTTATGCCTGGTGTTTTGTTCCACTCTTGCCGCCCTAGTTTCCGTCATATCGGTGTTATGTTCCCGGATTTTGCGTTCCTTACACGGTTGGGTTATAATGGGAACCCCTTGACAGTTCGCCTTGAATAAAACTCCTCCTGCAAGACCCAACATTGGTTTTACCATTCGCCACCTAGCCTTTTTCCCTTGGGAGTCACGCTTCCCGAGGGTCGTCTTTATTTTAACTCCCCGGGCCAGTGCTTGTCTAAGTGTTGGTCCAAACTGAGCGATGTCCGGAGCTACCAGGGGCAACTCTGGGCTGGCCCACCCGACGTCTGGCTCATCCGATGTTCCCTGAGAACGAGATATGTGCAGCTCGTATCGGGATTTGTCGGCACATCTGGGTGGCTTTGCTGGTCTTGTTCTACCATTATCGAAATGTCTTGTAACTGGGATGTCGAGTCTGATTGGATTGTCTTGGGAGAAGGAATATCCTTCGTTGACCGTGAGAGCTTGTGATGGGCTAAGTTGGGAAACCCCTGCAGGGATTTGAACTTTCGGAAGTCGTGCCCGCGGTTATGGGCAGATGGGAATTTGTTAATGTCCGGTTGTAGAAAACCTGAAGTTGATCTTAACTAAAATACATCAACCGCGTGTGTTACCATGACGGTCTCTTCTCGGCGGGTCCGGGAAGTGAACACCGTGTTGGAGTTATGCTGGACGTAGGTTGTTCTAGGATCTCTTCTTGATCATAGATTCTCGATCGTGCTTTTGCCTTCTCTTCTCGCTCTCTTTTGCGTATGTTAGCCACCATATATGCTAGTCGCTTGCTGCAGCTCCACCTCATACCTTTTACCCTTCCTATAAGCTTAAATATTCTTGATCGCGAGGGTGTGAGATTGCTGAGTCCCCGTGACTCACAGATACTTCCACAACCAGTTTGCAGGTGCCGATGTTTCCGAGCAGGTGACGCAACCAAGCTCAAGGTGGAGCTCGATGAAGACCTTGTTCATAGGGTTGTTTCGTTTCAGTTGATCAGTAGTCGAGCCCAGTTGGGATGATCGGGGATCTGTGTAGCATTTGGGGTAGTCTTCTTTTATTTTGGGTTCTGTAGTCAGACCTTGATTGTATATGGATGATGTAATGCTTTATTCATGTATTGTGTGAAGTGGCGATTGTAAGCCAGCTATGTATCTCTTTCCCTTATGTATTGCATGGGTTGTGTGAAGATTGCCTCACTTGCGACATTGGTTTCAATGCGGTTATGCCTCTAAGTCGTGCTTTGACACGTGGGAGATATAGCTGCATCGAGGGCGTTACATGGTTGTTGCTCTTCATCCAACCCTTGTCGATATTGAAGCAAAGGTAGCCATCCATTGCAGCGTAGTGGATGTGGTCTATATCTAGTACATTCCGCTGCCATGCATGACGATGAAACGTGTAATGAGGTTTCTCCAGTTTAGCGTACGAAGGATGAACCATGGCTCCTGCCAGGGTCAGCATTGAAGGCTGACGAGAGGACACCAGCCAATTCTTCTGGAGGTCGAAGGTGTTGCCTACAATGAGGCCTATCCGATGCAGGACTTCTTTGTCGTTACCAAAGTCTACAGTAACGAATTTGACTAGGTTGCTCTCGAGGAAGTCCTTAAAATCCTGGCACTAAATGTTGGCATGGCATATGTGGTAGACCAAGCATAAGTCATGCACGCAAACCTGGATCATGACGGTCTTCTTCCTCTCTTCGTCCTTTAGATCCTTCTCTCGTCCCAGGACTGTGGTGTACTCAACATCTAGCCCAGCGACCCACTCATCATCTGAGTCTTCGAACATGCGTCTGAAGCGAGAAAGGCATCCTTTCACCGTCGCGGAAGAACGGGTGTAGATGACGTCGAACTCATCGCGGGTGATGGTTCTAACCTTGTACTCACTACCGATCATGGAGATTTGGGACTCCATGGATTTCGGAGGAGGGTTAGGATTAGTGGAACTGCCGTAATGTGAATGGACGGGACGACTAGGAGCGAACCGCCGTAGTATTGAAGGACGTGCGGGGACGAGTAGGAGCGAACTGCCAGCGTGCGAATGACAGAGTAGTGGCTTTACATTCTCCCATGATACGGGCTTCCGGGAGCCCTTGGATCTGAGATCGAACGGTTGCATGGCGTGATTCTAGACCTATGGGTGAATATCCTATCCTGGAGGGTTATTCTGTAAATTTTCAGCAACTTAGCATGCGACCGTTTGATCTCAGATCCAAGGGCTGCCAGCAGCCCGTATCATGGTCGCGCCTACCACGATCGTCGCGTCGCTGGCACGGTCGCGCCCTTGGATATTTAAGACGGTGTGTTAGGCTATCTGATGTTGGCATGTCATACATAGTCATCAGTTAGTCACTCATACTACAACAAGGTTGGCTATAAGTGTATTTTTTTAGTCCTCTCTATCTCTTTCTTCGTACTCAAGGAAGAAACGGTGCTAAGCGCGTGTATTTATTGCATTTGCCAAGGAGTGACCCCTTCCAATGAAATGGTGTTGCTAAGTTTGCTTCATTTAATTAGCTATAGACTCAAAATTGTCTTTTCACCTAGGTACACGCGCTTAGCACCATTTCTTCCTTGGGTCACCAAACTAGTCTCTCTCTTCTTGATTAACTTGCCACATCAGACTTTATGCTTATGTGGCAAGCTTAGGCACCTCTAGGAGCAAGTAAAAGTAAGTACAATAGTGCACTTTACATGGCATTTTTGCATATGTGGAGGAAAGAAAGGCAAGGAAAAAGTGAAGAAGTGGGCTCTCATGCAAGAGCCAGCCTCTACTACATGGTGGAGCATTGGGAGAGGCACCTGTATGGAGGTGGTCAGGAATCTGGGAGACTCACGCCGGTCGTAGCGCCGCAGTTAAAATGATAATGGCAAGTCAAATCACGGGGCCCCACCTGTCCAGCAGTAACTCGCTGTCAAATCACACAGCCCTACGTTTGCACCAGCCTACTCCCTCGTCTTCTCGCGTCTCTGTCGAACCGACTAGGCGGAACTGCCCCGCCGCCTACCCGCGCAGGAAAAGCCCCGCCCTCGACTTTTAAATAGTATACAATATACTAATTTTATATCCATGGATTGCGCCCGCGCCATGGAGCAAAGCGTCTAGAAAACGGAGGAGAGACGGTGGTCTTGCAATAGAGAAGAGGGAGAGGCGAGACGGTGGTTTTGGAATGGAGATGATGGAGAGGAGAGGAGGTGGTTTTGCAATGGAGAAGAGGAAGAGGAGCGTGCGGCAGCAATTTAGGATTGGATGAGAGGGCTGGCGCGCTCTGACTGGATCAAAATCAAAATCAATTTGGTGACATGCATTCACATTTTGCTTGTCAAATACAGTACATGGTCAAACTTTGACCCAAAATACGCGAAACAACAAAAAAATACTTCCAAGGCCAGCGCCGCTCTTCCACTCTTCTCCTCTTAAACCACCGCCGCTCCTCTCCTGTTCCAATCTAAATGCAGCGCCGCTCCTCTCCTCTTCCATTTCAGAACCACCGCCCCTCCTCTCATGTTCCAGTCCAAAACCAGCGTCGCTCCTCTCCCGTTCTAATCCAAAACCAACGCTGCTCCTCTCCTCTTCCATTCAAAAACCACCGCCAGCGAATGAAGGTGTTGTGGAGAAGTAGATCTATGGAGGAGTACAACCGATACGTGAGGATCTCAGACGGCGACCCTGTGAAGCTAGCTAGGATGTTGGAGATACAGTCTTGGTTTGACAACAAGGACCAACTAGCGGCGACGGCGACATCCATGGCCAAATATCTACAATAGAGCGAAAAGGCGGCGATACTCCCGGAGGGAGTCGCGCTGGAGTACATAGAGATGCTCCTCTGGGCCATGGAGCAAACATATTCACCAAATCCGATCGTGAGGGAGCGGTGGTGGGAGTATCGATCCCAGATGGAGCATCCACCAGAGATTGAAGGATCGAGCATCTACAGGGTGCCGTTTGTGAGGGTGTCCTGCCAGAGCAAGCCGGTGGAGTCTTCATCGACCGAACCCAACTGCAAGAGGAGAAAAGCAGTTGGCCCGACGACGCTTCCCCGCCATCGTCTCCCTCGCCGTTCACATCGTCTCATGGGGCAGCTGTCTGCCACCGAGGAATAGGAGGGGGCTGCCCCCCCCCCCCCCAGCCCAATAGTCGGGCAGGTTGTGAATTGTCAAGAGGAGCTTAGGGTTGTTAGTATTTGCAGGTTGTGAATTGTGTTTTGCGTTGTGTATTTTGAGAGTACTTTCAGATATGAATGTCTTTTGAATATCAGATTTGCAGTATTGAGCATATGAAGTATTTTATGAATTCTAGATATCTATTTTTAGCACTTAAAAATGTAGTTTCATAGGAGTATAAAAGTGCAGACAATATGATTCTCAGAGAAGAAACTGCAAGTTTCAGTTTCAGATAAGAAACTGCAAGTTCAGTTTCAGATAAGAAACTGCAACTTTCAGAGGCAGAGCATTTATATTAACACGGCTTTTTCAAACAGGGTTAACATCATGTTGGAAGTTTTATTCATGGTCGAAAATGGAACTACCAGCCAGTTAACATCATGTTGATCAACATTCATGCATAGCACATCTACATATGATGCACAGTCAAAATGCCCACACAATGTCGAGTGTGCGAAACACAGAGAAAACGAGGGACGAAGTTTTGGCAAGTGTTGGACGTGGTTTTGGGCTGCCCCATCTAGGCTTTCATTTTTAACATGCGCGGCCCACGTCCTCGGATGGGAGGTCCATAGGCCTGTTTGTATTTTCTTAGGGCCTTCATGTATCGACCGGCCTATGGACCTCCCATCCGAGGTTTTATTTTTGGCAGCCCAATTTATGTATTTTTTTGAAGAAAACGCAGAGGTCTGTTCTATTTTTATATAAGAATAGGAACGCCAGGTCCAACTTATGTTTCCCTTCTAACTATATTGTATATATTTGAATTATTTTATATGTTGATTGTTTAGTTCACATAATTGGCAAATAGATGACCGCTCTCGCGATCCCCTTCGCCCCCGCCACCACCGGAATCCCCACCACCTCCACCCTCGCCGCCGCCCCCGCCACTACCTCCACCCTCGCCGCCGCCATAGATCTCACTGCCACCCCCCGCCTCCTGACTCCGGGCACGCCTGCCCCCCTTAGCAAGTCCGCTCGCGCGCCCCATGGAGTCGCCGGCCATATCCACGGGGGAATGGCTGGAAGACAGGCATATGTACAAGATGCATCTCCCACATGTCTACAAAGCCTTCCCGCGGATGCTCCAGCCGCTCGACTCTGTCGCGCCGGAGGTGCTGCGGGAGACTCGAGGGAGGAGATGGAGGGAGTGGGCGATGCGGATCTGTGACGACGCTCTCTCCTGGACCCAGTGCACGCGCGAATGGAGGGAAGCAGAGGAGGAAGCTGCGAGGGAGGAAGCCAAGGAGGGACCGAATCCATTCTCTCACTCGTGCAGGTATGCTCAGATGTGTAAGGATCACGTGGATTGGGAGCTCCTGAATCTAGCCCTGCGGATCTACTTCAAAGGAGATTTCTTGGAGAAGCACAGGATGCCCCACCCCAGTGAGCCGCGGATTGCGTTCGTTCGATGGGCGAAAGGAGAAGTGAATTCAGTAGATCCACGCCGTGCTGCGAGATGGGAATGCTTGACTGGACTCCTGCCCACCAGCACGCCACCGGAGCCGGAGCAGGTGGATCCCCTACCTTACCTCTCCCCCAAACCTGCAGAAGATTGAAATTAGGCTTGCAATCTTCTTTAATTGAGCTGTCTGGTGGTTATTTGTGCTTCTTGAGAGACAACATCTGGCTGGAGGATGAGAAGGAACCAGGAACTCCGATGAATTTCCCCTATCACAATGGGGGGAGTGCCGGTTGGGCAGTGGTACGGCCCACCTCCGCCGCAAATGGGGGCACAATCTGGGCAGGCTCCTGTAATTGCCCAAGATCAATCTGCTGGTGGTTCTGACTCTCAGATCATTGGGAAATCTCAAGGCAAGAATCAGCAAAAGAAAAGATAGTACATCCAGAAAACTGCTCCTACCCCTGCTTCGGGCCTTATGGCATACTCTGAGGTCATCTGCTACAACTGTGGGGAACCAGGGCATCATTTGGATAAATGTGTCAAGCCCAGGAGTTGTTTTATCTGCAAAATGGTTACCCATAAAGTTGAGAATTGCCCTGTTAGAAGGAAAACCCACAGTTCTGCTAGATATGTTGGAAGTGCTGCTCCCGGATTATGTCCACCATTGACAGAATTTTTTGTGACACAGAATTAGATATTTTTTCCCCTTTCTAGTTGTAGATCTCTGCCCAGATGTGGTAGTGACCACACTCCTTTGCTCTGGGACTCTGGTCTTAACCAAACTCCAAAGAGCAATGTTTTAAATTTGAAAAGTGGTGGTTGCTTAGAGAAGATTTTACTGAGCTAGTCAGGAAAATCTGGAATGAGCCTACTGGGAGCAGCTGCCCCCTAGAAAATTGGCAGATCAAAATAAGGAGATTTAGAAGAACTACCAAAGGGTGGAACTGAAATGAGGAAGCTAATCTTAGAAGATACAAAAAGCTTCTCCTCCTTGAGTATGATTCTCTAGATATTAAGGCAGAAAGCACTCGCCTCTTTGAGGCTGAGACTAATAGATTAAACTTTGTCCATGGAGAGCTCAAGAAAATTTGGCTTCAAGAAGAAATCAAAGCCAAACAAAGGTCTAGAGATAGGAACATTAAGGAGGGTGATAGAAATAATGCTTATTTCCATGCAGTAGCTAACCAGAGGAGGAGGAGGAAAACGCTCATTCACTCCCTTGATGGCCCTAATGGCCCTGTTACTGAGGTAGATGAGATGCTGAAAGTGGTTAGTGACTTCTACAAAGACCTGTTTAAGAAAGAGAACCCTTCTGGGTTCTCTCTACAAAACAATTTTTTCTCTACTTCTAAAAAAGTCTCTCCTGCTGAAAATGAGCTTCTAGAAGCCCCTTTTTTAGAGATAGAGGTGAAGGAAGCCATTTTTAGCTCTTATCCTGATGGGGCTCCTGGTCCTGATGGGATTCCCTTCTTGTTTTACCAACATTTTTGGGACTTGGTGAAAAATGATCTCTTAGATCTTTTCCAAGCCTTTCATAGAGGAGAGTTGGATGCAGCAACTTACTCATGGGGGGTCTGTTGGGGTCAAGTTAATAACTGTGAAAGTGATATTTTCCTTGTTGGTAAAGGCCTTAGGCAAGGTGACCCCATCTCCCCACTTTTGTTTAATTTAGTAGTGGATGTTCTTACTAAAATGCTGAGCAAAGCTGCTGATCATAGTCTGATTGTAGGGCTCTGTCCTAAGGTCTGCCCTGGTGGCTTCATCTGCCTTCAATATGCAGATGATACCATCCTTTTCTTAGACAATGACTCCACACATGCTAGCAATCTGAAAACTGTTCTAACCTGGTTTGAACAAGTCTCAGACATGAGAATCAACTACTCTAAAAGTGAACTCATCCCTATCAACATGGATGATTAGGAGTTAGCTGACTTCCTCTCTATTCTAGTCTGTAATAAAGGTAACTTCCCCATTAAGTACCTAGGTATCCCTCTCCACTATGATAAACTGAGGAGAGAGGATATCCAACCCCTTTTGGATAAAATCATTAAAAGGATTGCTGGGTAGAGGGGAAAACTTCTCTCTTACAGAGGTAGATTGATCCTCATACAAGCTTGTTTGGCTAGCATAGACAGGAAGTCAGCTAACTCCTGATCCTCTTACAGAGGTAGATTGATCCTCATATAAGCTTGTCTGGAAATTGAGAGTACCCCCTAAAATTCATGTATTTCTCTGGCTTCTCTCCAAAAACAAATTGATGACTAGGGATAACCTTAGGAAGAGACACATCATCAAACCCCTTGATTGTGTTTATTGCTTGGAACAAGAGTCTTGATCTCACCTATTTTTTGAATGTATAGTTGCTAAACATCTCTTGGCCCACATTGAGGAATATTTCTCTAGTCAGATTGGCTCATCCTTCGAATCTGTCGCCAGATTCTGGATTGCTACCAAAAAGTGCTCAGTTTTAAACACTGTTAGCTCAGCTCTCCTTTGGTGCCTCTGGATATATAGAAATGCTATGATTTTCAGTAACACCTCCTGGATTTCCATTCCGCAGGTCTTGAGGTTGATCAGGGACATGGTGAAGAACTGGGCGATTCTCTCCTCCGGATCGGACAAGGACAAGTTGATGAGCTTCCTGGAAACCCTAACAAGATCCCTCCAGAAACCGTTGGCGATCACTTGTGGCGGAACAAGGCTCGACCTGCTGTGGGGCTGGACCCGTGGGCTCGTCTCAAGATCTCTGATGAAGATGATGGGCACCTGGCGCCAAAAAAGAGGGACATCCACCATGCTATGCCTTCCAGCCCGGTGTCTCCGCTTGCTTACTGGTCGCCGTAGGCTGGCACGGCCCCTCGGCTGAAGACCATGAAGGCTTCGCTGGACCCTCCTTGTGTCATTGGAGTGCTCTATCTGCTCTGCCTTTGGCACCGCTCGGGTGATTTGTGTTATTCAAAGATCTTGTTCATCCACCCCCCTAGTTTGTAGCTTTTCTACCTTTGCTTTCGAACTGCTCTTTGAGCTGTTGTATCAAAATATGTTGTGGTTTCATTCTCAGCAATGGAACCGGGGAGATTCTCCCTGTTTTTCTAAAAAAAATATTTTATATGTTATTACATAAAGCTTGGTAAGACTGTAAATTTAAGGATGAATGTAATAATATCACTTATTATTTAAATATATTTATGACAAAATGCTCAACCCTTTTTATTTTTTGATAACATTGCTGGCCCAACCCAACATTATAATTAGAATCAGCCCAGCAAAATTGTGTATTTCGAGAAAGTGCAAATGGGCTGTAATTTTTTAGGAAATAAAATAAACGTGCCGCATGGACGCTACATTATTTGTTCACCCAGCCCAGCTAATGGCTGTAATTCAAAAAAAAGATCAAATTGACTGTAAATTCTACCGCGTAAAAAAAGACTGTAAATTTTGAAAAATGGGTTGAATACGTGCCACATTTTTGGAGGCTGAAATGTGGGCCAATAGGTCGAAGCCAATGCAAGTCATTGTCAATTTAGTCAACAAATGATTCTGACATGTTAGCCATTGGATTTACATCCAACGACCGACATCCATCTTCAATCTCTCGTCTTCTTCCTCCAGCGCAGCCGGGACCACCTCCCGCCTCCTGCTGCTAGCAACTCTGCTTAGCACACTTTGCTATGAAGCGCTACTCCACTGTTGGCCAGGCCACCCCTCCACCCCTCCACACTTCCTGTTCTTCTCCACCGACTGCCGAACCACACTGCACTAGAACCAGTTAACCCTCGTACACCTCTCTGTCTGCGACTCTACTCCCGCGTCTTCCCATCTCCGGCTCGTTGCTGTCCGGGGTCTCGCCGTCGTCCACCACCTTGGATGCGCTCGGCGCGATGTGGTCAACGTGGTCAATGAACGACACAATCGGAAGTAGACTGTGTGTGGAGAGGCTGACAGTTGGGTCCATGGCCGCACACAAGGAAATGCCTCCTTATTACGCGCAAAATAATGATTCCTCCACCTGACATCTGGGACCTACCAGAAAGGCCTCTGTATTTCGCGAAATAAAGTGCCCCTCGCTGACATGTCGGACCCAACAACTATCTTCGCACTTAAGGAAGTGCCTCCTTATTACGCACAAAAAATGAATATTCCCCCTGCCAGCTGGAACCCAGCATAGTGGGAGGCTGACTTGTGGGCCTACCAAGTTGAAGGGGACAGAGCGCTTTGTCAACTTAGTCAATATGAATGATTCTTGCTCCTATTACCGTATGATATTCATCCAACGGCCGTAGTGCTTCTTCAACCTCTGGTCTTCTTGCTCCAGCCGCCCAAATCAGCGCCGGTCATGTCGCGTGCTCCTGCCTCCCGTGGACGCCTATGATGCCGCGAAGGCCTCACTGTCGGCGTTCTGGGAATGGGGGTCCCCAGACTTGCCTGCCTGCGGCCTGCGGCGTGGCTCAAAAGGGGGCCCAGCACGGCCCATCTTCACCAGCACAGACCCGAGACCCTCGCGAGGGGCCAAGCCTCGTGGGGTGGACGACGCGGAGCTTCCTCAGGCACAGTCTCATCAGACTGGCTCGCGAGGAGGCGTAGAAATCAAGGCGGGGTACCTCACGAGGTGCCCGTGACGCAAGCCATGACGACCAAGGGCGCCAGGCAGGTGCCAGCCCGCGCAGCGTCCTCCTTCCCTCTTTGGTGCAAAGGGAGCAAGCGCAGCCGCGGAGTACCGAGGCATCAGGCAAGGGTTGCCATTTCGGAGCAACAAGACCAAGACTAGGAGGACTGCAAGACGGAGGTCATTGTGGAGCCCAAGATGGCGTCACCACCAGAGCTTTGTGCAGGTGAAGACTACTTTTGTCAGGGTAGCTAGTACTTGTTGTCCCCCTTCAAATTAGCCCGCCATTGTTGGCTCCCTTCCCGCTCGATATTTGAAGAGGACCAGGGCCTCTATAAATAGGACCAACCACCCACAGAACAAGGGGGACAGGGGTCGAAGGACGAGAAAAAGAGAAGAGAGAGAGAGAGAGAAGGGTGACTGAACTCCTCCCAGCAGTTCATCGCCCCAGCCAAGAGCAGACCCTCGCGAGGCTGTTCTTCCTTGTATTGTTCATCATCGCCAGCCCAAGAGGCAATCCACCACACCACACACTGGAGTAGGGTATTACACCACAACGGTGGCCTGAACCAGTATAAACCCTGTGTCATTCGTGTTGTTCTTTCCATTGCTTAGATCTTAGCGAGGCGGAGGGGTGCAGGTAGGTAGAAGGCAAAATCTCGGCGTGCACCCCAGTGTTCGAACCTCAAGGGTCTGCCGGAACCCGAAATCTGACATTTGGCGCGCCAGGTAGGGGGTGCGCTGGAGTTTTCTCTTCCGCCATCGCCACGGCCTGCCTCGCAATGAGTAGCGCGTCGCCTGCTCTGGCCGCCGGCGCCAACACGGGGGCCAGGGGGCTCCGAGCCCTGGCCCCAGCCCTGCAACGGGTATGGTGGCCGGACAAGTTCAGGCCGACGACGCAGCCGCGCTACAGCGGTGCGACAGATCCGCTGGCCTTTTTGTCAGCGAGCGAGGAGGCCCCCCTCGAAGCTGGAGGCGACGATAGGGTCATGGCCAACTGGCTCCCCATGGCCCTCACCGGCGCTCCGCGCCCATGGCTGCTCCACCTGCCGGAAACCTCCGGGGCCTCTTGGGAAGAGCCCCGCAGCCTCTTCCCCGCCCGACGTGCTACACCAACACCCCCGGTCGTCGCGGCCCTCCTGGGCGGCTCGCAGGCGCCGCCTACAAGTAACCACGTCAAGTTGTTCATCCGCCGGATCAGCGCCGCTTCCACGCGGCAGGAGGCTCTCCCAGACCGGGCGGCGTCCAAGGCCGGCCTGACCTTCAACTCGGAGGACCACCCCTCCAACTCGGTCTGCTCGGGTGCACTCCCCATGCTGTGCACCCCCACCATCTGCCAGGTGGCCATCACCAGAACTCTCATCAATGGCGGTGCGGGTCTCAGCGTGCTCTCGGTCGAGGCCTTCAACCTCCTTCGCATACCCCTGGAGCGGCTGCAACCCAGCCAGCCCTTCTCTGGCGCTGGGGGCGGATCATCCAGCTCCTTGGGATAGATCCGGCTCCCAGTAACCTTCGGCACCTACAACAACTTCCGCACGGAGCTGGTCGACTTCGACATCGCCCCCATTGGCCTCCCCTACAACACCATCCTCGGCTACCTAGCGCTGGCCCAGTTCATGGCCGCGATGCACCCGGCGTACAACCTCATGAAGATGCCCGGGAGCAGCGGTGTCCTCACCATGCGCGGGGACACTGGGGACGCGCTGCGGGTACTCAAGCTCGCCTTCAAGACGGCGGCGTCGGCACAGCCCACCGGCTTGGATACCCCCGAGCCCAAGGGGGCTGCACCCGCCAAGAAGAAACAGTTGTTCACCCAAGACAAGGCAGAAACCAAGCAGATACCCGTCGATGAGGACGGGTCCACCAACGCCACTTTCACCATAGGCGCCAACCTCGAACCCGAGTAGGAGGAGGCCCTGGTCAAGTTCCTGCACGCGAACAAGAAGGTATTCGCTTGGGAGCCTGACCAGTTGGCGGGGATCCCTAGGAGCGTAATCGAGCATCACCTCAATGTGTGCCCCAACGTGCATCATGTGAAGCAGAAGGCAAGGCGGCAGTCCACAGAAAAGCAGGCCTTCATCGTCCAAGAGACCCGCAAACTAGAAGCCGCTGGGGTCATTCGCGAGGTCCGATACCCGGATTGGTTGGCCAACCCTGTCGTTGTGCCAAAGAAGGGAGGGAAGGAGCGCATGTGTGTCGACTTCACCAACCTCAACAAGGCGTGCCCGCAAGATCCGTTCCCGCTCCCCCGCATCAACCAGATCGTCGATTCCACCGCAGAATGCGACCTGCTATGCTTCCTGGATGCCTTCTCTGGGTATCACCAGATCAAGATGGCGGTAGAAGACGTTGAAAAGACAGCCTTCCTAACCCCGTGTGGGGTGTACTACTACACATGCATGCCATTTGGGATGCGTAACGCAAGGGCGACCTTTCAGCGGCTGATGCACATCACTTTGGGCCCGCAGCTCGGGAAGAATGTTGAGGCTTACATCGATGACATTGTGGTGAAGTCTCGGGAGGCCAGGACCCTGATACAAGACCTGGAGGAAACCTTCGCAAGCCTCAACGTAGTGAACCTGCGGCTCAACCCAGAGAAGTATGTGTTCGGAGTCCCCTCGGGCTAGCTCTTGGGTTTCCTCGTGTCCCACCGAGGCATCTAGGCTAACCCGGAAAAGGTCAAGGCGGTCGAGGACATGAGCTCGCCGAAGACCCTCAGAGAAATGCAAAAGCTCACTGGGCGTGTGACCGCGCTAGGGCGCTTCATCTCCAAGTTGGGGGAGCGAGCGCTGCCCTTCTTCCAGCTAATGAAGAAAAAGGGGCCCTTTGAATGGACCGAAGAGGCCGACAAGGCTTTCCAAGATCTCAAGAGACACCTGGCCAGCCCTCCGGTCATGGTGGCTCCGCGCCCTCAAGAGCCCCTGGTGCTTTACCTCGCCGCCATTCCCTACTCCGCCAGCGCAGCCCTGGTGGTGGTTAGGGAGGAGCGTCGAATCAAAACCACAGCAGCAGCCCGGGACAAGGCAAAACGGGAACAAGGAAGGCCCACAGAAACCGCCACCGCGGCTGAGGAGGATCAGCCGCCGCAGAGTGCGCCGGAGGTGGAAGAGGCCCCTCTCCCAGATGGCCAGCCTCTGGAGGCCTCATTGCCTCAGGAGGCGCCATGGACTCCAGAGGGCGCCACCAGCACTGACGCACCCAACCTCGTTGAGCACCCTGTGTACTTCGTTAGCACGGTGTTATGGGATGCGAGGGCACGGTACCCCATGCCTCAGAAGCTCCTCCTCGCGCTACTGGTGGCCTCGCGCAAGCTGCGGCACTATTTTCAGGGTCACCCCATCAAGGTCGTCTCGTCATACCCCTTGGAGAGGGTGCTCAGGAGCCCTAACTCAGCTGGAAGGGTCGCTGAGTGGAACATAGAACTGCAAGCGTTTCAGCTCAAATTCAGCACAACCAGAGTCATCAAGGGAGCAGCATTAGCAGATTTTGTGGCAGAGTGGACGGAGGCACCAGGCCTCAAGGCCGACGAGGATCGGTCCCTCTCCCCGGGAAGCGAGGCACCAGAAGGCTGGGTCATGTACTTCGATGGGGCGTTCTCCAGGCACGGCGCTGGAGCTGGGGCGGTGCTTATATCGCCCACTCAGGACAAGCTCTACTACGCTATGCAGCTCTGTTTCCAGCAAGGTGAAAAGGTCTCCAACAACATAGCGGAGCATGAAGGTCTAATAGCAGGCTTGAAGGCCGCAGCTGCCCTGGGGGTGAAATGCCTCACCATCAAGGGCGATTCGCAGCTCCTTGTCAATTTCTCCAACAAGGTGTACGAGCCGAAAGATGAGCACATGGAAGCCTACCTTGCGGAGGTCCGCAGGATGGAGAAGCAGTTCTGGGGGTTGAAGCTGCAGCATGTGCCCTGTGGCACCAATCAGGAGGCCGACGACATCGCAAAACGGGCGTCCAGGCGGTTACCTCAGGAGCCTGGCGTTTTCGAGGAGCGGCTCTTCAAGCCCTCAACCCTGCCGTCATTGTCAAACACGGCTCAGCCACGGGAGGAGCTCCCCCAGCCACCTGCCTCAGGAGCTCCGGCCTGTGGCCCGGCCTCAGGAGCACGCCTGCTCCTAACGATGGAACCTCAGGAGAGATGCTGGATCACGGAGCTCCGGAGTTACTTAACACAAGGGACCCTGCCGGAGAAGGAGGAGGAAGCGGAGCGAGTGGCACGCCAGGCCACGGCATACTGCATCAAGGATGCAGAGCTCTACCGGAAGCGACCAAACGATGTGTCCCTGCGCTGCATCTCCAGGGAGCAAGGGAAGGAACTGCTGGAAGATATACACGGCGGAGACTGTGGACATCATTCATTGTCACGGACCCTCGTCGGCAAGGCGTTCCGCAATGGGTTTTATTGGCCCACCGCACTCAACGACGTCGTCGAACTAGTGAAAGCTTGTGAGGCCTGCCAGTTCCACGCCAAGCAGATCCATCAGCCAGCAGGAGGCATGCAGACTATCCCCCTTTCGTGGCCGTTCGCAGTCTGGGGGCTGGACATCTTGGGCCCGTTTCCTCGGGCGCCTGGGGGCTACCCCTACCTCTACGTCGCCGTGGACAAGTTCACCAAGTGGGCTGAAGTAGAGGTTGTCCGCACCATTCCCGCGGGTTCCGCGGTCAAGTTCATCAAGGGCATCGTGAGCCGGTACGGGATGCCGAACCACATCATCACGGACAACGGTTCGCAGTTCACCAGTAACCTCTTCAAAACATATTGTGCTAACCTTGGAACGCAGATATGCTACGCTTCGGTGGCGCACCCCCGAAGCAACGGCTAGGCCGAGCGAGCCAACGCAGAGGTCCTGAGGGGTCTCAAGACCAGGACGTTCAAGAAGAAGCTGGAGGCCTGCGGCAGAGGTTGGTCCATCCGCACAACCGCGACCAAGCCGACTGGAGAGACCCCGTTCTTCCTCGTCTACAGAGCCGAAGCAGTCCTCCCTCACGAGGTCAGACATTGCTCCACGCGGGTCCTGGCATTCGACGAGGCGCAGCAGGACGCCATGCGGGGGATGGACCTCGTGCTGGGGGAGGAACGTCACCGAGAAGCCGCGCTGCGAGCGGCGAGGTACCAACAGGCACTGCGGCGATATCACTGCCGCAACATCCGCCCCAGAACTCTTGAGGTAGGAGACCTCGTGCTCAGGCGGGTTCTCTCCAGGGAGGGGCTGCACAAGCTCTCTCCCATGTGGGAGGGCCCGTTCAAAGTTGTTCATGTTTCCAGGCCCGGCTCCGCGCGCTTGGAGACTCAGGAGGGGGTGCTGGTCCAGAATGCATGGAACATCCAGCACCTTCGGAGGTTCTACCCCTAAAAAGGCCCAGAGCCTGTGAAGAAGGCGAATACATCTGAAGTTGTCGCGTTTTGGAAAAGGCCCAGAGCCTGTGAAGAAGGCGAATGCCTGTGAAGTTGTCGCGTTTTGGAAATGGCCCAGAGCCTGTGAAGAAGGCGAATGCCTGTGAAGCTGTCGCGTTTTGGAAAAGGCCCAGAGCCTGTGAAGAAGGCGAATGCCTGTGAAGCCTGTCGCGCTTTGGAAAAGGCCCGGAGCCTGTGAAGAAGGCCAACGCCTATGAAGCGCGCCGCCCGTGACACTCTCATGTAATAATGAGTTGGGGCTGTACACGCCCCGGAGTCTCAGGAGCGCCGGCCTCAGGCCTTGGGGCTCCCTCCCACGCCCAGTGGCAGCACTTAGCTCCGCGCTGGTGAGAAGACGTCGAAGACTAGATTAGGTCCTGGATGCGGCTTTTCATTTGCTTTCCGCAGTTGGCTTGTTCCTTCTCATTCGAAGTTTTATTAAAGTTGTTGCCGTCTTTGGCTTGTGGTTCTTCGACTTTTCACTCTCCTGCCTCGATTTCTCTTATGCAAGGCCTCGCGAGGGGGCGGCTGCCGAGCGCCCTCACGAGTGTTCCCGTCCTAGTCGTTCAAAGGGTTCGCAACCTGGGTCCATTACAGGAGCACCCCTCCAGTCCATGCCCCACGGGCATCACGACACGAACATGGGGCCTGGGTCGGTCGCCCCCCCACGGCTGGGGCCGGGAACTATCCACATGCGGGCATGCAGCCGGAAGGCATGATAACGGAAGCAAAAAATGATTAACAGCAATAACCCAAACATGCCCCCACGGGGCTCCACACTACTGTCTTTTTTTACGCAGGAAAAAAGGAAAAGAAAGAACCGATCAGGCGCAGCTCGGCTCACACCGGCCTGCAGGGAGGACTCGAGCTGCCCCCGGGGCTCAGGAAGACTCCCTCTCGCGCTTCACTGGGGCACGACGGCGGGCGGACACGCTACCATCCCCCAAGCAGATGCGACGGCGTGGAGGCTGATCGCGGCCACTGCTGGAAGAGTCGCTGCCTGAAGAAGAACTGGAGAAGCTTGGGGAACCCCGAGCGCCGCCAGTCACACGAGCGTTGTCTTCTCCATCGTCGCCGGAGCTGGGCTCCCTGCCGCAGTCGTCTTCCTCGGGGCAGCACCCTGCGCGGCGACCATCTTCCCCAAACACCCTCACGTAGAGGGTGGCATCACTGTCAAACTTGAAGTGCAGGGTGCAACGACGGCTCAGGCCACGCGCGCGGCAAACGTCTACCAACCGCGGGCCAGGGCCAGGCTCCTGCCTGCGGAGACCTCCAGTGAAACCCATGAGGCCCGGCTGCAGGAGCCGTCGGCCTGAAGCCAGAGGCCGCCCGTCTGCCGACCACATGACAAACTCTGGTAGCACCTCTGCAGCGCGAAAGCACGACCTAGGGGGACGCGCAACCAGATCGCGCCCCCCGACCACAGCGATCCACCCGCCGCCGCGCTGGAAATCGTCTCCACGGCCGCGGGGAGCAGCCGTGGTGGCCACAGGATGTTTGCGAGGCCGCCCTCGGCCGCGCTTGGGCGGGGGAGAGGCAGGCTCAACCTGGTGAGCCTTCCCCTTCTCTGCGGCCGAGAACCTCTTCGACGGGGCCATGAAGAAGAAGGAGAAGCAAGGGGGGATGAGCTGGAAGGGCGCGCGCCGTTCCGTACTTATAGCCGGCGAAGGCCAACCCCTGACCTCCACGATCGCAGGTAATCATGACCCGCTTTGCATGCAGGGACTTGTCCAATCCGTGCAGTTACCGAGGCGCCATGGGGAAGTGGAGACGCCCACGTCCAATCAACCGCCACGCGGCGCCCAAGGCCGCAGGCTGTTAGGGCCCGCGGCGCTTCGCTCTTTCCCTTCCGCCTCCCTGCACGGCCAAGTCCGGGCGCGCCTTGGGCCCGGGGGCTACTGTCGGCGTTCTGGGAAAGGGAGTCCCCAGACTTGCCTGCCTGCGGCCTGCGGCGTGGCTCAAAAGGGGGCCCAACACGGCCCATCTTCACCAACACAGACCCGAGACCCTCGCGAGGGGCCAAGCCTCGCGGGGCAGATGACGCGGAGCTTCCTCAGGCACGGTCTCATCAGGCTGGCTCGCGAGGAGGCGGAGAAATCAAGGCGGGGTACCTCACGAGGTGCCCGTGACGCAAGCCATGACAACCAAGGGCGCCAGGCGGGTGCCAGCCCGTGCAGCGTCCTCCTTCCCTCTTTGGTGCAAAGGGAGGAAGCGCGGCCGTGGACTACCGAGGCATCAGGCAAAGGTTGCCATTTCGGTGCAACAAGACCAAGACCAGGAGGACTGCAAGATGGAGGTCATTGTGGAGCCCAAGACGGCGTCACCACCAGAGCTTTGTGCAGGCGAAGACTACTTTTGTCAGGGTAGCTAGTACTAGTTGTCCCCCTTCAAATTAGCCCGCCATTGTTGGCTCCCTTCCCGCTCGATATTTGGGAAGAGGACCAGGGCCTCAATAAATAGGACTAACCACCCACAAAACAAGGGGGACGGGGGAACGAAGGACGAGAAAAAGAGAAGAGAGAGAGAGAGAAGGGTGACTGAACTCCTCCCAGCAGTTCATCGCCCCAGCCAAGAGCAGACCCTCGCGAGGCTGTTCTTCCTTGTATTGTTCATCATCGCCAACCCAAGAGGAAATCCACCACACCACACACTGGAGTAGGGTATTACACCACAACGGTGGCCCGAACCAGTATAAACCCTGTGTCATTCGTGTTGTTCTTTCCATTGCTTAGATCTTAGTGAGGCGGAGGGGTGCAGGTAGGTAGAAGGCGAAATCTCGGCGCGCACCCCAGTGTTCGAACCTCAAGGGTCTGCCGGAACCCGAAATCCGACACTCACCGCCCCCTACTACTCCCACCGCTAGCCAGGCCATCCCTCTACTCACCCCGCAGCCGAACCAGTGAACCATCATACTCCTCTTCGCGTGGGCATCCACTGCTACGTCTTCCCCGGCTCCGAGTCGTCCCATTCCTAGTCCTCGCCGTCGTCCACCGCCCTGGTGCTCTCGGCGCGGCGTGGTCAACGTGGTCAATGACCAACTTCCATCGGAAGAGTACTGTATGTGGAGAGGCTGATAGCTGGGTCCACGACAGCCGCAAGGAAGTGCCTCCTTATTACGCGGAAAATAATTATTCCTCCACCTGACAGCGGGGACCGACCGGACGGGCCACCAGTATTTTGCGAAAAAAATCGTTTCCCCCTAACTGTTGGGACCCACCGGACGGGCCACCGTATTTCATGAAAAAATGTCCCCCCCACTGTCAGCTCGGACCCACCGGAAGTGCCTCCTTATTACGCACAAAAATGAATACTCCCCCAGCTAGCTGGGACCCACCTTGTTGGGAGGCTGACTTGTGGGCCTACTAAGTTGACAGGGACGAAGGGATTTGTCAACTTAGTCAATATGAACGATTCTAGCTCTAGTGACCGTACGATGTCCATCCAATGGCCGTAGTGCTTCTTCAACCTCTGGTCTTCTTGCTCCAGCCGCCCAAAGCAGCGCCGGTCGTGCCGCATGCTCCTGCCTCCCGTGGCCGGCTGTGCTGCCGCAGAGGCCTCACCGCCCCTACTATTCCCACCGCTGGCCAGGCCATGCGGTGACGGCAGCCTCACACCGCAGCCAAACCAGTGAACCCTCGTAGTCCTCTCCGTGCGGGCTTCCACTGCCGCGTCGTCCCCTTCCTAGGCCTTGCCGTCGTCCCCTACCGTGGTGCTCTCCGCGTGGCGTGGTCAACCTGGTCAAGGAACGACTTCCATCGGAAGAGTACTGTACATGGAGAGGCTGACAGCTGGGTCCACGGCCACAGCCCAGTTTTTTGTGATTTGCCAAGTAAGTCGCTTTGTCAGGCCTGTTGGGCTGCAAATCTTTCAAGACGAGGAGAGCTTTCATTCGGCTGGCCGAGAAAATGGCCCATCAGTAATGAGCAATGGGTTGTACATTTTTAAAACACATCAAACCGGCAATTAGATTCAAATATCTTTTTTTCATTTCAAGATTTTAAATTACATTAATTTTTATGCGTGGAGAATTTGTTGGATTTTATATTGATATACATTTATTTTTAATATCAGTTTGAATATGAGTCGAAATTTTGGGATTAAAAACAGTTCGGACCGCACCGAAATATGCAAAATTTTGTATAATTTTTTAACCGTTGCCACAATATGGGCTGTAATGCTAACAAAAAGAATATGGGCTCCAAAAAAACCTTAAGAATTAGCAAATGGGTTGTAAATTATTAGAAATAATGGCAGATAGGCTGTATGCTGTTTTCCACAGATTTGAGGCTTTCCTAAAAAAAGGTTGATGCACAAGCACTGGCTATTGGATGTCCATCCAACGACCATCGTGCTTCTTCAATCTCTGCTCTTCCTGCTCCAGCCGCTCAAACAAGCGCTGGCGGGACTGCCTGCTCCCTCCTCCTCGCAGCCAGCTGTGCTGCCGTGCAGGCCTCCCCGCCCGACCGTACTCCCATCGCTGGCCTAGCCATCCCTCTACTCACCCACACCTGTTTTTATTCTCCGGCGATGGCAGACGAACCAGTAAACCCTCGTACAGTCGTACTCCCCTCCGCATGGGAAACAACTGTCGAGTCTTCCCTGCCTGCGTGTCGTCCCCTTCCTAGGCCTCATCGTCGTCCACCGCCCTGGTGCTCTCGGTGCGGCGTGGTCAACATGGTCAAGGAACGACTTCCAATGGACATGGACTGTACGTGGAGAGGCTGACAGCTGGGTCCACGACCGCAGCAAGGAAGTGCCTCCTTATTACGTGGAAAATAATGATTCCTCCACCTGACAGCTAGGACCCATCGGATGGGCCATTGTATTTCGCGAAAAAACGTTTCCCCCTGACTGCTGGGACCCACCAGCTACATCTTCGCACGCAAGGAAGTGCGTCTGGGCAAAAAAAACGATTCGCCCCCTGACTGCTGGGACCCACCAGCTACATCTTCGTAGGCAAGGAAGTGCCTGACAGTCGGGACCCACCTGGTCGAAGCGTACGTAGCGTTGTCATTCTGGTCGCGAACGTGTACGTACATACTAGTCAATGTAGAGGCACGCACGTGTCATAGTAGAGGCGCGCACGTGTCGTAGTAGAGGCGCGCACGTAGCATTTACACATACGTACAGCAGCCAGGGTGCAAGAAAGAAAATACGGCCACGTATGTGTACATATGGGCTGGGTCTCGAACGCCTACTCGCGCATACGTAAGACCAGGGCTCGTGTACATGGCTGGGTCGGAACAGAGAAACAGCGTCGTCGTCGTGTTCATGGGGAGGCAACGGAATGCGTCGTGTTCATGGGGAGGCAACGCAATGCGTCGTGTTCATCGGGAGGGCTTGGACGGAACAGGCGATGAAAGCGAGGCCTTGTGTACCGCAGAACGGAGTAAACGCCCTTGTGTTCGACCGGCCACGTTCAAAACGGGATCCTGTTCATCGGGAGGGGTCTGGCGTACCGCAAAACGGAGGAAACGGACCTCCTACGGTCGAAACGGGGGTCCTGTTGATCGGGAGGGGTGTGGCGTACCGCAAAACGAAGGAAACAGACTTGTGTTGGAGCGCTATGGTCGAAACGGGGTCCTGTTCATCGGGAGGGGTGTGGCGTACCGCAAAACGGGACTCCACGGGATACTGTTCATCTCCAACGTCGACCTCCTCCAGCCTCCACAGGCTCCTGTTCATCCAGCCTCCACGGGCTCCTGTTCATCCAGCCTCCACCGCACGCTACTCCACCGGCTACTGTTCAACCACCCCTCCACCGTCTACTATTCATCCAACCCTCCACACCACGGGGTCCTGTTCAACTACCCCTCCACG
>NC_041382.1:234823347-234872843 GCF_002162155.2 Triticum dicoccoides | reverse complement strand
CAACCACCCCTCCATCGTGTACTGTTCATCCAGCCCTCCACACCACGGGGTCCTGTTCATCCACCCCACCACGGGCACCCCTCCACCATCTACTGTTCATCCAGCCCTCCACCACATCACGGGGTCCTGTTCCTCCAGAGGCAACGCCACCACTCACTGTTCATCCACCCCCCCCTGCAACGCTCACTGTTCATCCCATCGATCGGCTTCAGTTAGCAGCAGTAGTGAAGGAATCGCTCGATCGGGTTCAGTTAACAGCCATCGATCAATCGCTTGGGTTCAGTAACGCGTAGCCTGCAGTGCAATTGCTCGGGTTCAGTTAGAGCCCAACGGCTCACTCGGGTTTAGTTACAGCCAACGCCTCGCACACACGCGCGTACATGTACGAGAGAAACGCGCATCGCTCGGCCCCCGACCTCCCACCGTAACCGGGAACTCCCTGAAATTTTCCTCCCCCTTGCTTCTACCACGGTTTTTTCCGTCATGGACGGCCCAAAGAATGTCATGCAGCTGCGTCTCCGGCCCGCCCAGGACAAAAAGCCCATTTTCTGTCATGATTTTTTTTCATAGAAGTAGCAGCCCACCACATCTATGATGATACCGGGTTTTGTCACAATTACCGTCATAGAAGTGTCATATGTATGACAAAAAAATTCGTTCGGCCCAAAATGTCACGGATGTGTCTTTTTTTGTAGTGGATGCCGTCTTGCCGGAGATAGAGGCCACTCTGCAACCGCCAACTGCAGACGCGCAGGGCGCCCAGCCAGCTGCCGCATTGGAACCACCAGCCGAAGGCGAGTTGGTGGTGGGGTCGACTCCCGCGGCGCGCACTCCAGTGCACCGCCGTGTGGAGAAAGCGGCATCGGCACTGAGGCCGATGGAGATTGGGAGCGCCAACTCATTGGCTCCCGAGGCCGAAGCCACCAGCGCCGCACCGATAGAGTGGCTGCACAGAGGCGGGACGAGTGCCTTGATCAAGGTGGCGCAGGACGTCCAGGCCACCTATAGAGCCGAAGCCGCTGCCCTCTCGCAATGCATGAAGGCGTTTGTGAAGACGCGGGCCGCCGTTTGGGTACGCGACTTGATTCCTATTTTTGTTTTCTGTAGTCTTCGGTGGGGGCGCGTCAGCGCACCCACTAGGTGTAGTCCCCGAGTTCTAGGCCGGCTGCTGAGCAGGCAGCCTAGAACTTCATAGTAGTCTCTGAGCTTTTGGCTGACTTCCCTTTTTATTGCCTTATTGCAGGAATATCACAACATCCGTGCGGCCAGCTTCAATGCTCATGTCCGAGAGCTGGACCGACGGACCGCCAACTTGGCGGAGAGCCGGAGTAAGCACTCCATCTTTTGCTCTGCGGGGTCGTGTTAGCGCACCCGCGGGCTGTAGTCCCCGAGATGCGGGCCGGCTGCTGAGCAGTCGGGCCGGATCTCCCGGCAAATACTTCTCTTTTTTTCTTGATTGTTGATATTTTCCCTCTCTACCTTTTTAGAGACCAACGCCGCCTTGCAGCAGCAACTGGGCGAAGCCAACACTGCACTGCGCGCTAAGGAGGATGAATGCAACAGGGCAGCCCAGGAGTGCGACCGCCTGATCAAGCAATTGGTGGACCACTCGGCACTTCACAAGACGGCCCTGAAGCAGGCAGAGGACAACGAGGCCTGTCTCCTGGCCGAGTTCGAGACCGAGAGCTCGGGTTGGGCCGAGACGGAGGCGGCGCTGACTGCTGGTTATGGCCAGATTGAAGACATAGTTGACGGTGAGCTTTCTTCTCTTCTTTCGACTGTTGGTGATCAAGCGAGCTGGCCTCTTGCTTCTGACTCCTGACTTGTTGTTTTTGCTTGTGCAGACTTCTTCCCGGGCCATTCTGTCGCTGCCAACGAGGCCATTGAGGCTCGCCGCGAGGAGCGACGGGCGGGTGGCATGGAGATTGCCGCCGATGCACCTCGGGCCCTTGCCGAGTAGCTCCTCAGCATTCAAGCTCACCTCCAGCCTGCCCACCGGATGCTCCGCCGGCTGCAACGTGTTGGGGCTCAGGCGATCTCCGCCCTCTAGCTCGATAGGAAAGCCCCACGCACCCCCAGTCGAACTGCCGACTGGCTGAAAGTGGTCGTCAGCCGTCTTGAGGCGTGGAAGGGCTCCGCGGCCCGAGCAGGAGCGCAGCGAGCCTTGGAGTTCGCCAAGGCGTGGTATCCTGGGCTAGATCTAGCCTAGTTGGCCATGTTTCGGCTAGAGCCGCCCCCGAGCAAGCGGCGGTGGAGCGCAACCTCACCATTCGTGCGCGGTCGATCACCGAGTACACCAACACCGGTAACTTCGTCCCTGAGCTGAGCGAAACAGTGCTGAAGTGCCGCCAAAATGGTTCGGTCTGAACCTGGATGATGCCGAAGACTCGGCGGAGGAAATTGCCTCCAGCGATGAGGGGGAAGACGAGGAAGGCGAGGATGATGATGACGACGCACCGGAGGTCGGAGCGGACAGCCAGCCTCAAGTTGACCATGCCTCCAGCATAGAGCCGAGTGCCTGAACACCGACTGTTGCTGAAAGCGGGGAAGCCGAGACCCGCCAGCCGTCCACTCCACCAGCCGGCGCCCCCGACTCCACCAACCCACTAGACTCGCCTGCTGCCCCCTTGGTCTAGGCCGCCAATTTATCGTAGCTTTTCCTGCTTAGTAGTCTCTACCATAAACTTTGTTAAATTTGCATAATTCCACCCACAGGGTGTATTCAAACTATGTTGAATGTTGGCCGAGGGCCTTTTGATATGTAATTTATTTTCCACACAAGCTGTGCTTTTGGCCGATTTTCAACTTTTCTTGCTTCTCCGTTCCTTGATTTTATCCTTTGCCGCCCTCCCTTGGTACCTACTTGCCAGCCGGTCAGTCGCTCTGTGGACTGCAGCCTGGTCAAGTACCTCACCATTGTGGGAGGACAAGTACTCTGAACAATTGGAACGTTGCAAGCTAAGTAAGAAGCCGGTCGACTGGCTATTTATCCGGTCGGTGAGGCGAAGTGTTGGCTTGTCCTATGTCAATGTTTTGGTCCTTAGCCATTTTTCATGTGAGCACCATTTGTTGCCTTTACCTCTTGCCAAGCGAACAGCCGCTCTGCGAGTTGTGCCTTATGTCAAGAAGGGGTGTAGGTGCTAACATAGTAATTGTCGGACTGCAGGAAGCACCGACATAGTACAAGGCGGCAAGCCCCCGGGCCGATTGGTCGAACCCGGTTTCAGGAGGAGAAATGGAATAACAGATTTGTCTAGGCATAATACTTATCATATAGATAAAGGAAAGGGTAGTCCCCGAGTGCTCCTCGAGGGGCCCGAAGTCTTCGTACTTAATACAAAAGATAGCGTGGCACATACTGCATTCAACTATAAAATCTTCGAAGGAGGTTTGCATTCCATGGGCGCTCTATTTCCTTGCCGGAATCGTCCCTCTTGCGCGCCCTGGGCTTCTGGGCATAGATCAAGTAGTAGGAGTCATTTCCCAAAACTTTGCTGATGATGAAAGGGCCCTCTCAAGGAGCCGAAAGCTTGTGCTAGCCAGCTGTTCGCTACATCAGCCGGAGCACAAGATCTCCCTCTTGGAAGGATCTCGGCTTGACCTTCCGACTGTGGTAGCGGCGTAGACCCTGCTGGTAGATGGCGGACCGGCTGAGTGCCAATAGCTAGCCCTCTTCCAGCAGGTCGACGCCGTCTTCTCGTGCTTCCTTGGCCTCCGCCTCGGTGTACATGGTGACATGAGGTGAGTCGAACTCGATGTCAGTTGGGATGACCGCCTCGGCACCATACACGACGAAGAAGGGGTGAAGCCGGTTGACTTGTTCGGAGTGGTGCGTAGACTCTAGAGGACGGCCGGCAGATCGTCGATCCAGCAGCCGGCCGAACGCTCCAAAGGCTCGACCAGTTGGGGCTTGATTCTGGTCAAGATGAGGCCATTTTCTCACTCGACTTGGCCCTTTTACTATGGGTGGGAAACAGACTCTAAGTCCAGTCGGATGCCTTGTGTCGCACAGAAACGAGCCAAGGCGCCCTTGGCAAAATTTGTGCCATTGTCGGTGATGATGCTGTGAGGTATGTCGTACCGATTGGTGATGTTTGCGATGAAAGTCACAACAGTCGGACCATTCAACTTCTTGATTGGCTTTGCCTCCATCCACTTGGTGAATTTATCCACGGCAACAAGCAGATGAGTCATGCCGTCGTGTGCTATCCTGAATGGTCCCAACATGTCCAGTCCCAGAAGGAAAAGGGCCAAGCAAGGGGAATAGTCTTGAGTGCAGAAGCCGGCAAATGTTGCTTGGAACTGAACTTCTGGCATCCCTTACATTTCTTGACCAAGTCTTTGGCATTTTCTAAAGCTGTTGGCCAGAAGAAACCATGGCGAAAGGCTTTGGACACAAGTGACCTTGAAGTCGCGTGGTGGCCGCACTCACCTTGGTGAATATCTGTGAGGATTGCTTGGCCCTATTCCGGCTCTACGCAGCGCTGGTATACACCAGTGACGCTGCGCCCCAGTGACGCTGCGCCTTACTAGTTCCCTGTTGATGATGGTGTATGCTGCTGCCCGACGTTGCACCTGACGGGCTGAGATCTCATTGATTGGCAGCTCCTTGTTCACCAGAAAGTTGAGGATGGGCTGAGCCATTGATGGTGCTGAGACTTCCTCCACTATGAATACTGCCACTTGCACTGGGGCGGCTGGGTTGGGAGGTGGTGGGCTAGAGTCGGCCACCGCCTGCTGTGTTGTTGAAGTCCCTGAGCCGACTGCTAAAGTCCCCGGGCCAACTGCCAAAGTCCCCGGGCCGAGATCTGAAGTCCCCGGGCCGGGTGCGACTATTGCAGTCCCCGGGACGCCTGCCGAAGTCCCCGGGCCGACTGCTGAAATTTTGGAGCTGGATCCGACTGTTTCAGGAGCAGCCAGCATGAAGATAGAATCTGATTCTAGCGAGGGCTTGATGGATGGCTTGAGTAGTCACTGGAGGGACATGCCGGCTGGTATGGCTTGCTGGGTGGAGCTGATCCATGCCAGAGCATCTGCTTGCTCGTTATCGCTTCATGGCACATGGAGAAATTCGCACCCTTCAAAATATCCGCTGAGTTGCTGGACGTGGAAGTGGTAGCTTGGCATGTTTGCATCCTTGGCGTCCAAGTCGCCAGACGACTGCTGGACCACCAAGTCGTAGTCACCGTAACACAGAATCCATGGAATGCCGAGTTCTTTAACAAGCTGGAGTCTGTATATTAGTGCCTCATACTCGGCCGCATTGTTGGAGGCAGCAAAATGGATTTGCAACGTGTATATGAGCTTGTCGCCTTTGGGAGAAGTGAGGACGATTTCGGCTCCCAAACCAGTGCGCATCTCCTAACCGTCAAAGTGCATCCGCCAATGGGTGGAATCCAGTGTTGGCGGCAGGTACTGGGTCTCAGCCAAGTCGACAAGGAAGTTGGCCAGTGCTTGGTACCTGATGGTGGTGCGAGGCTGGTAGAAGATGGTGTGGGGGCCAACTCTATGGCCCATTTTTCCACTCAGCCTGAAGCATCTCGGCTGCCTATGATCTCGGCAAGCGGAGCAGTGCAGACAATTCTGATATGGTGCTCTTGAAAATATGGATTTAACTTTTTGGCGGTAAAGTGTACGCCATAGCACATCTTCTATTAGTGGGGATAGTTCTGCTTGGAAGCCGACAGTACTTCACTCAAATAATATACCGGTCTCTGGACCGGCAGAACCTTGTCATCTTCCTTGCGTTCGACTACCATGATTGTGCTGACCACCCGGCTAGTGGCGGCGATGTAGAGGAGCATGGGCTCCTTAGCAGTCGGTGCGGCCAGGACAGGCGGCGTGGTCAGCATCTTCTTGAGCTGGAAAAAGGCTACATCTGCCTTGTCATTCCACTCGAAAAGAGTGGTTTTCTTTAGGAGCTGGTACAGGGGAAGGGCCTTCTCGCCCAGCCGACTGCTGAAACGGCTTATGGATGCCAGGCAGCCGGTGAATTTTTGGACGTCCCATAGTCGGGTGGGTACTTCCATCCTCTCGATGGCTTTGATCTTAGCAGAGATGCACTCAATGCTGCGTTCTGAGACCAAGAAGCCAAGGAGCTTGTACTCCGAACACGCATTTCTTTGGGTTGAGCTTGATTTGAAACCGGCGTAGATTTTCGAAGGTCTCCTTGAGATCTTCCAATAGGGTACCGCGCTTCTCCGTCTTCACCACAATATCGTCCACGTAGACGTGGGTGTTCCTGCCGAGTTGCTCAAGGAGGCATTTCTGCATGCAACGCTGAAAGGTGGCGCCAGAATTCCTCAAGCTGAACGTCATCGTCTGGTAACAAAAAGCTCCGAATGGTGTGATGAAGGTGGTCTTCAGGCGGTCTGCCAAGTTTAGCTTGATTTGATGATAACCTAAGTAGGCATCCAAGAAGCTCAACAGCTCACATCCGGCTGTGGAGTCTATCACTTGATCAATCTGTGGTAAGGCAAACGGATCCTTGGGACAGGCTTTATTGAGAATGGTGTAATCAATACACATACACCACTTGTTATTCTTCTTCAGCACAAGGACTGGGTTGGAAAGCCATTCTGGGAAGAAAACTTCCATGATGAAGTCGGTTGCCAACATGCGGGCGATCTCTTCTCCAACAATTCTCCTCTTCTCCTCTGACAATCAGCAAAGGGGCTGTTTGACTGGTTTGGCATCTGCTCTTACATGTAGCTTGTGCTCGGCGAAATCCGTCGGAACACCAGGCATGTCTTTAGGGGACCATGCAAAGATGTCCCGATTCTCACAGAGGAAATCGATGATCTCGCTTTCCTATTTGCTGTCAAGGTTTGCATCTATGACGGTGTACCACTCCGGGTGCTCAGGGTCCAATGGGATCTTCTTTGTTTCTTTGGCCAGCTTGAAGGAGCCCTGGGTCTCCGACTCTTGGGCTTCTGGGGACATGTCCGGGTTCTTGCCGGCCATGGCCACCACCCGGTCCAGGAGCTTCTTCTCTGCCGCAATCACAAGGGACTCGGCCAGCCGGCTACTGGCCATAGCACAGGCGGTCGACTTTTCATAGTCGCCACAGATTTGTGATAATGCCCTTAGTTCCTGGTATCTTCATCTTGAGGTAGGCATAATGCGGCACTGCCATGAATTTGGCTAGAGCCGGTCGGCCTAGGAGCACATGGTATGGGCTCTCTAGGTCAACCACCTCGAACCAAATGGCTTCGCGGCGGAAATGATCCTTGTCTCCAAAAAGGACATCTATCTTGATCTTGTCGATTGGTGAGCAGGACAAGCCGGGCACAATGCCATGAAACACAGTCCGACTGGGCAGCGGTTGCTTCTCTTTGATCTTCAGCTTCTCCATGGTATCCTGGTAAAGGATATTGATGTCGCTGCCGCCAACTATCAGGATTCAGGAGAAACGAGCAGCTCGCCTCTTTGTTGCAAGGGCGGCATCCAAAACCAGGGCATGGGAACCCGGAGAGGGCATCACTTCTGGGTGGTCGGCCCGGCTCCAGCTGATGGACTTTCCAGACCAATGCATGAACTCTGGAGAAGTGGAAGCAACTGCATTTACTTCACGGTGTTGCTGGTGCTGACTGTGCTTATCGCTGGCCATACTGGTGAACACAACATAAGCGCCATGCTCTTTAGAGTAATCATCTTGGACTTGGCCGACTGCTGGACAGGCGGCCGGCTACTGAGGAGGCGGAGCCGGCGGGCTAGTCGGCCGAGGAGGCGGTCCTTCTCCCTTGGTGATGTGGACAAGCCAGTGACACTTCCGGGTCGTGTGGTTGGATGACTTCGTGCCACTGTGGAACTTGCAGGGGGCATCGAGAGTTTGCTCGAAGGAGAATGTGGGCAACCAAGTCGACTTGCCACCCTTCCGATGCTTGGGAGGTGGCTGCCCTTCGGGTTGTTGGTCTTCGACAGTTGCCACCTGCTGGCTGGTGGAAGCCGGCTGGGGGCTTTGCGCTTGTTGTCGTTCGGCTGCTGGCACCGACTGTTTTCTTAAGCCGGTTGAGGGAGTCTTGGATTAGGGGGTCTCTGGACAGCCGGACTATATCCTTTGGCCGGACTATTGGACTATGAAGATACAAGATTGAAGACTTCGTATCGTGTCCGGATGGGACTCTCCTTGACATGGAAGGCAAGCTTGGCAATACGGATATGTAGATCTACTCCCTTGTAACCAACTCTGTGTAACCCTAGCCCCCTCCAGTGTCTATATAAACCGGAGGGTTTAGTCCGTAGGACAATATACAATCATACCATAGGCTAGCTTCTAGGGTTTAGGCTCAACGATCTTGTGGTAGATCAACTCTTGTAACACTCATATCATCAAGAACAATCAAGCAGGACGTAGGGTATTACCTCCATCAAGAGGGACCGAACCTGGGTAAACACCGTGTCCCCTGCCTCTTGTTACCATCCGCCTTAGACACACAGTTCGGGACCCCCTACCTGAGATCTGCCGGTTTTGAAACTGACATTGGTGCATTCATTGAGAGTTCCACTGTGCCATCACCGTAAGGCTTGATGGCTCCTTCGATCATCGGTAACGATGCGGTCTAGGGTGAGGTTTTCCTCCCTGGACAGATCTTCGAATTCGGCGGCTTCGCACTGCGGGCCAATTCTCTTGGCCATCTGGAGCAGATAGAGATTTACGCCCCTGGCCATCAGGTCTGGTTCGAAAACTTAAACTACACTGCCAACATCCATGGAGACTTGATCTTCGATGGATTCGAGCCTAGGTCAGGTGCGCCGCACAATCACGACGAGCATGACGTAACTCTGCCGTCGGACAGTGTTCGGGAGATCGCATCTGCAACTACTGCGCCTTCAATCCGGAGCAAATTGTGCCATCCGAGGACGGAGGGATAGACCCCGCCATGGAGGCCGCACTCTCAGCGGCGATGGAGCCGAATACTGACTTCACCCTTTACGAGAGCCGTGTCGCCGAACGACATGATTCATCTCCGGCCACGGACTCCGAGCCGCCTGCATCTGTGCCTATCGAATCTGATTGGGCACCGATCATGGAGTTCACCTCCGCGGATATCTTTCAGCACTCGCCTTTCGGCGATGTGCTAAATTCATTAAGGTCTCTCTCCTTGTCAGGAGAACCTTGGCCGAACTATGTCCGACTATAATGGGATGCGGACAACAAAGAAATTCGCTGCCCACCCACCACCCACTTAGTAGCCACTATCGACGATTTAACCGACATGCTCGACTTCGAATCTGAAGACATCGATGGTATGGACGACGATGCAGGAGACGAACAGGAACCACCACCCACAGGGCGCTGCACCGCCACCTCATCATATGATATATACATGGTGGACACCCCCAAAGAAGGCAATAGCGACAAGACAGCGGAGGATGACCCCTCCAAGAAGCAACCCAAGCGCCAACGTCAGCGGCGCTGCTCTAAGTCCCGCCACAGCAAAAGTAGTGATACCGGCACAAGAGACAATAACACTCCGGATAGTGCCGAAGATAACCACAGTCCCCTCCAGCACAATGTAGAGCGAGAAGGCGAACAAGCTAGCCCTCCAGAGCAGGCAGCAGATGGAAACTCAGAGGAGGACAATTACATGCCTCTCTCCAAAGACGAGGTGAGCCTCGGCGACGAAGAGTTTAACGTACCTGAGGATCCCGTCGAGCAGGAGCGCTTCAAGCGCCGGCTTATGGCCACAGCAAATAGCCTGAAGAAAAAGCAACAACAGCTTCAAGCTGATCAAGACTTACTAGCAGACAGATGGTCCGAAGTCCTTGTGGCCGAGGAATACAAACTCGAGCGCCCCTCCAAGATTTGGCCAAAGCGCAGGTTGCTACCTCACCTCGAGGAGGAAGCATTGAAACCCACATCACCAGTGTACGATGCCACTGACCGGCCACCTCGTGGCCGAGCTAGAGAGGCGTTTCAGCCTGAAGCTCAGCCTGCACCCCGCCGCCACTCAAACAAAAATACCAAGGCCCGGGGCGACACACGGGACCTGCGAGACGTATTGGACAGCAGGGCAAAACATGCAAGGTCGATATACGGGTCACGGGGGCACACGCCAACATGGGACGATGACCGTCGCACCGGATACACTAAGGGTAAATCCGGCCGGCCCGAATACAGCAGACAAGACTCATATGAACCGTGTCGTGATATAGCCTGGCACAGAGGCGCCGCACACCCCCTATGCTTCACTGATGAAGTTATGGATCACGAATTCCTGGAGGGTTTCAAACCCGTAAATATCGAATCGTATGATGGTACAATAGGTCCCGTTGTATGGATTGAGGATTTCCTCCTTCACATCCACATAGCTCGCAGCGATGATCTACATGCCATCAAGTACCTCCCACTAAAACTCAAATGATCATCTCGGCATTGGCTGAATAGCTTGCCAGCAGACTCCGTCGGCAGTTGGGAGGATTTGGAAGACGCATTCCTTGACAACTTCCAGGGCACTTATGTGCGACCACCGGATGCTGACGACTTGAGCCATATAACTCAGCAGCAAGGGGAATCGGCCAGGAAATTCTGGACACGGTTCCTAACTAAGAAAAAGCAAATTGTCGACTGTCCGGATGTAGAGGCCTTAGTGGCACTTAATCATAACATCCGTGACAAGTGGCTCGCCCGGCACCTTGGCCAGGACAAGCCAAAGTCTATGGCAGCCCTCACGATACTCATGACCCGCTTTTGCGCGGGCGAGGATAGCTGGCTGGCTCGCAGCAACAACACATCAAGGAATCCGGGCACTTCGGATACCAAAGATGCCAATGACAGACCACGTCGTAACAGACAAAAGCGCCGCAACAACGGCGATAACACTGATGATACGGCAGTCAATGCCAGATTCAGAGGTTCTAGATCCGGTCAGCGGAAAAAGCCATTCAAAGGAAGTATTCCGGGCCCGTCCGTATTGGATCGCATACTTGATCGCTCGTGTAAAATTCATGGCACCCCCGATAAGCTAGCCAATCACACCAACAGAGAATGTTGTGTGTTGAAGCAGGACGACAAGTAAAATGCCGAGAACAAGGACAAGGGGCTGCATAGTGATGACGAGGATGAGCCCCAGCCGCCGAACACGGGAGGACAGAAGAGGTTGCCCCCACAAGTGAAGACGGTGAACATGATATACGCAACACACATTCCCAAGAGGGAATGGAAGCGTGCGCTAAGGGACGTCTATGCGATGGAGCCCGTCGCCATAAAGTTCAACCCCTGGTCCGCCTGCCCGATCACCTTTGATCGGAGGGACCACCCCACCAGTATCCGTCATGGCGGATCCACCGCACTGATCTAGACCCCATCATCGATGGATTTCACCTCACTCGAGTCCTTATGGATGGCGGCGGCAGCCTGAACCTGTTCTATTAGGATACAGTGCAGAAAATGGGTATAGATCGCTCGAGGATCAAACCCTCCAAAACCACCTTTAAGGGCGTCATCCCAGGTGTAGAGGCCCATTGCACGGGCTCAATCACATTGGAAGTGGTGTTCGGATCTCTGGACAACTTCCGAAGCAAGGAGTTAACCTTCGATATCGTCCTGTTCCGCAGTGGCTATCACGCACTGCTCGGGCGAAACGCATTTGCAAAATTCAATGCGGTACCGCACTACGCATACCTCAAGCTCAAGATGCCAGGACCTAGGGGGCTGATACCAGTCAACGGAAACACAGAACTCTCGCTCCGCACGGAAGAGCACACTGTAGCCCTCGCAACTGAAGCACAAAGCAGCCTTTTAAGGCAAACCACTAATTCGGCGATACAGCCCCCGAACACCTTCAAGCGAGTCCGGAGTAAACTGCAACAGGTCGCTTGGCACGTTCAGAGCTCTCCTAGCAATTCGGCCCCCGTCCCATTCCCAGTCAAGCAACGAAATCCGTGCCACGCGTACATAATTACGCACTGAAAATACCATGGACATAGGCAGGGGCACGATTAGGGCACGTCCCGCAATGTGGCTTAACCGCCCTAGGGGCTGTATACCTTTATCATCTTTCTCTTTCAGGACCTAACTCTCTGGAAGACCTTTCCGGCAGTACGATTGCCGGACACATTATGGGAAGGAACAACCAAGGAGGCAAGAAGCTAAGATGTACACGGGAACCCTCAGGTGGTCTCTAATAATAATCGATATACCCGCTTTCTACTATCCATACGCAGCTTACCCTTGGATAGGACATGTCAAATAATCCTACTTTCTGCTTATTGCACTACTTATATCAGTATGCTTCGACTTATTATTTAAATAACAATGCATAGCATTAGTCTATTATTGCATTATTCATCCTTTTTTCTTATATGTTCATCTATGACAACTTGCACCCGTACATTCTGGTACGGCCAGTACGCCAAGGGCTTTTGTTTACCCCATAATACGGCGTGAGAAGTCCGAACACTTTCGACTGTGCGGCACCCTGAACTTATAGCATTATATGCATCAGCTTTGAATCATGTCTTGGGTCAATAGTTGGGTTTGCCCGGCTCCCATGCTTTGGTACCTTACGTTCCGCTATATCGGCTAAGGTAGCACTGGGAGAACTACTACAATTGTGTCCCGGTTCTTCCGGACGAGCACCTCGGTAGAGAAAGCCGAAAACTGACTGTCATGATAAGGCGAGAGCTGGTCGCTGTTCGAGAGGTATCAAGTTCTTAAAGTCTTTTTCTGCTTCGGGCGAGGAGTCTGCCTTGCCCGACTTAGGCATATATAGCGCCCCAAATTCGGCCTTCCGAATACTAGGGGATTCGCCAAAATTTAAAATGGTAGACTTCTATGGCTAAGTGAGTGTGATAAAGCCTTATAGTCCGATTGCCTGGTTCGTCGTGCTGAACACCTCCCTGGAAGGACCCAAAATTGGGATAAAGAGTGCTCAGGTTTATCCCGAACACCCTAGTACTAGCTACATAGGGGCAGAAGCCGACGCGTGGCCAACTCTCAGATTTTATAAACGGCCGCACAGAAGGTAGTATTTTAAATTCACAAAAGCGTCGCATAGCGCAAATGAACTCGTTTCATATTACAGGATCACATGAGCATGTTCATTCAAAAATTACATCTCTGGCACATTCATCCGCCACAAGGCGGGAACCCTTCAGGACACTCTCATAATACATTTCAGGGCAGCGATGCTCCTTGCCCTCCAGCGGCCCTTCCTTCACCAGCTTCACGGCGTCCAGCTTTGCCCAGTGCACCTTCGCCCGGGCAAAAGCCCTGCGCGCACCCTCAAGGCAGACGGACCGCTTTATGACTTCAAGGCGTGGGCAGGCATCCACAAGACGCCTCACCAGACCAAATTAGCTACCGGGTAGGGGCTCGCCAGGCCACATCCGGACTATAAGACCCTTCATGGCCTGTTCGGCTGCCTTGTGAAGCTCGACCAATTGCTTCAGCTGGTCGCTCAAGGGCATTGGGTGTTCGGTCCCAGTATACTGAGACCAGAACAACTTTTTGGTCGAGCTCCCCTCCTCAGCTCGGTAAAACTCCACGGCATCCAGTACACTGCAGGGAAGATCTACGAACGCTCCTAGAGAGCTCTAAACTCGGGTAAGTAAAAGGAAAGTTTCCTTCACATGCTTGCTTTGCATAATGAATGCCTTACCTGCCGTTATCTTCTTCACCGCATCAATCTCCTGGAGGGCCTTGTGGGATTCAGCCTTGGCGCTCCGGGCGCTTTTGAGCGCCTTCACAAGCTTGGACTCTCGCGTCTTAGAGTCAAGCTCCAAGGACTCGTGTTTTTTGGCGAGAGCCTCGAGCTCTTGCTGCACCTCGCCCACCCGGTCTTCTTGCTTTTCCCGCTCAATGCGCTCCTTGGACGCTTTGTCTTCGGCCTCGGACATCGCCTTCTTCAGGGTTGCCACCTCGGTCGTGGCCCTTGGCAAATTCATGATGATCCTATTACTTTACAACCAAACTTCTTTTTAACATATAAACAAGGTATTGCTTACCTTCGCTCTCCTCGAGCTACCTCTTGGTAAGGCCGAGCTCGTCCTCGGACCGCTCCATGTCCCGCTTCAGTGCGGAGACCTCTGCAGTACGTGCGGTAGCGTCCAGCAGTGAAGCCTGCACAAGCACATAGACATATTCTGATTAGACTCCTGAGTCATCATTTGATCCTCTTTGGCCTTTCTTCACGAATGCCGAATAGAGCATTAGGGGCTACTGTCTATGCAATAATATTTTCTTATATTTTGATTGCTTACCTCAAAGCCTGTTAGGAGGCTGGTGCAAGCTTCGGTTAGTTTGTTTTTGGCGGACTGAACCTTCTCGATCACCGCACTCATGATAGTGCGGTGCTCTTCATCAATGGAAGAGCCGCGAAGCGCTTTCAGCAAGTTGTCCGGTGCCCTAGATGGGCAGAGGCCACCAGTACGAGCGGCTTGCCTCCCTTAACGAGGGATCGCCTGCCAGAGTCCGGAATTATCGAAGGTTCCGGCGCAGTGTTCGGCTGGGGGCCGAACTCGGAGCCCGTGGGAGTTTTTCTTCCTTTGCGCCCAGGGTCCGGGAGGTCACCTCGAGGCGCCCCAAGGACCACCTCCCCTCGGCTCGGTGCCTTTTGAGACAACACCTCGACGTTTTCCGTAGGGCGAGGGGTGGAGGCGGTCGGAAGAGAACTGCTATTCATATCCGACGAGTCCAATGAACCGCTCGACGAAGATACATCGAGATGAGCTCGGGATGGAATGCATAATCATGTTCGGCATGAGGAGAAGCAGGGCAATAGAACATACCATGAAATTACTTTGGTGTCCGGATACTTACGACTTCGCCAGGGGCTTGACCCTGGGTAGCCACTCGTCGCCGCTGTAGGCGGCCGTCGTGGAGCAGTCCGAAGGGAGGGTCCTTCCCTTCTTGGACCCTTCAGCCTCTCCAGTTGGGTCGGCCTTCCTTTTCTTTTCTCGCCCGGCTGGGGGGGAGAACTTTCCTCCTCCTCCTCCTCCTCCTCGTTTTCGTGAGAGGAGTGCACGTCGGAGTCATCGGACGATGAGTCCGACACAACCTTTCGGGTCCCAGTGGCCTTCTTCTTGGTCTTCTTGACCGTCACCTCGTAAGGTGCCGGAGCCAGCATCTCCATTAGGAGAGCATCTGCGGGATCTTCAGGCAGGGGGGCTGGGCAATCGAGCTGCTCCATAGTCTTTATCCAGTCCTGTTAATGGCATGGGAGGTTAGATCCCGCACAACATTTAACTAGGGAAAATAAATACCCTGTGAGATACAAAAACTTACCGGATTGGCATGGCACTTTGCGCTGAGTCCGCGGTCCTCGGTGAGGGAAGGAGGAACCTCGGCGGCCTTGAATAGCACCCTCCAGACGTCCTTGTGCGTCATGTCGTAGAGCTCTCGCAGCGTCTAGTGCTTGGCCAGGTCGAACTCCCACAAATTGAATGCACATCATTGACACGGGAGAATCCGGTGGAAGAGCATGACCTGGACCACGTTCACGAGCTTGATTTTCTTGCTCATCATGTTCCTGATGCAGGTCTGGAGTCCGGTCAGCTCTACCGAGGAACCCCAGGACAGGCCCTTCTCTTTCCAGGAAGTGGGCCGCATGGAGATTCCGGATCGGAATTTGGGGGCCGCCACCTAGTTGGTGTCGCGCGACTCGGTGATGTAGAACCACCCCGATTGCCACCCCTTTATGGTCTCCACATAGGAGCCTTCGAGCCAGGTGACGTTAGGCATTTTTCCCACCATGGTGCCTCCGCACTCTGCTTGCTGGCCGACCACCACCTTCGGTTTAACATTGAAGGTCTTTAGCCACAGGCTGAAGTGGGTCCTAATGCGGAGGAAGGCCTCGCACACGACAATAAACGCCGAGATGTTGAGGATGAAATTGGGGGCCAGATCATGAAAATCCAGCCCGTAGTAGAACATGAGCCCGCGGACAAACAGGTGGAGGGGAAATCCTAGTCCGCGGATGAAGTGGGTAAGAAAAACTACCCTCTCATGGGGTTCGGGCGTAGGGATGATCTGCCATGCATCTGGTAGCCGGTGCGCAATATCCGCGACCAGATATTCGGCTTCCCTTAACTTTGTGATGTTCTCCTCAGTGACGGAGGAGACCATCCACGTGCCTCCCGCTCCGGACATGCTTGGAGTGGTTTGAGAAGAAAGACGCGAACTTGGGCACTGGATCTCCAGTGTGCGAGAATGGGTAAGCAAGGAGGAAGAAGGCGTGGATAAAAAGGGTGAATCCTTGTCCCTTTGTAGGGGCGGAAGAGGCAATGCGCCTCACCACTTGCCTGGTAAAATCGCTTATTCCCCAAGCACCCTAATTGATGGCGCGGTTGGGTCACCCACGTTTGTATTGATGAGAATCCCGTAATAAGGGGGACATGATCTCTTCCTTGACAATACATGTCAAGAAAACCGCCTCGCAATATGTGCGGTGCTGGTTGAGAAAAATGGTTCGAATAATGACCGGGCCATGACATGATGTCGTGCTGTCAAAACGCGTCAGCGGATTAGATTTGTGGAAATATTATTCTCTCTATGATGGTTTGTGGAACTTGTTTTGCAGAGCCAGACACTATCCTTGGATTCAAAATCTTCTATGGAGTATTCGGAGAAGGAACCCTCCTTGCAATTCCGAAGACAAAACTGCGTGCCGGACTCATCGTCATAGAAGCCTGGTTCAGGGGCTACTGAGGGAGTCCTAGATTAGGGGGTCTCCAGATAGCCGGACTATTGGACTATGAAGATACAATATTGAAGACTTCGTCTCGTGTCCGGATGGGACTCTCCTTGGTGTGGAAGGCAAGCTTGGCAATACAGATATGTAGATCTCCTCCCTTGTAAACGACTCTGTGCAACCCTAGCCCCCTCCGGTGTCTATATAAACCGGATGGTTTAGTCTGTAGGACAATATACAATCATACCATAGGCTAGCTTCTAGGGTTTAGCCTTTACTATCTCATGGTAGATCAACTCTTGTAACACTCATATCATCAAGAACAATCAAGCAGGACATAGGGTATTACCTCCATCAAGAGGGCCTGAACCTGGGTAAACACTGTGTCCCCTGCCTCCTATTACCATACGCCTTAGACGCACAGTTCGGGACCCCCTACACGAGATCCGCCGGTTTTGACACCGACACCGGTGATCGAGGAGCCAGGGGGAGCACCTTCCTAGAAGTGTCCACCCGGAGCTCCGACTTCATGGAGAAGTCGGCCGTAGCGTATTTTATCTGCTATGATCAGCAGCACATCGAGGGTCGCCGGCTCGTCGCAGAGAAGCCGGTGCTTGAGTAAGGTGCCCTCTCGGCAACTGGCAGTGAAGTACTCGATATCTTGGACCTCATGCACTCCTTCACAGGAGTTGCGCAGTTCCGCCCACCGCGTCAGGTAATCGCTGGTGGACTCATTAGGGCCTTGGACGCACAGTGAGAGTTGGCGATGCTTGGGAGGCCGCTCGTAGGTGCTGGTGAAGTTCCGGATAAATACCTCAGTGAAGTCTACCCAACTGTTGACGTTGTAAGGCTTGAGGCTGTTCAGCCATGTCCGGGCTGTACCCTGGAGCATGAGCGAGACATACTTCACGACAACACGCTTATTGCCGTTTGCTATGTTGACTGCCGTGGAATAATCCACCAGCCAACTCCTGTACATGGGTGTGTCCCTCGGGAGTGAGAACCCCTTGGGAAAAGGCTCATCACAGATGCAGGGTCCAAAACAAGGCGGACCCATCGCATCTTCTTCTTCTAGCGCCAGGGATCAAGCTAGCCGGTCGATCCGGTGGCAGGCATCGTTCTCGCCGACTCCTTCTCGGCAGCCTAGCTGGTCGCCAAGAGTCGGATGATCGACAGGCGGCGGGGAGGTGCACCTCTCCCTTCGAGCAGGCAGTGGCAATGGATCATCGTCCCGTCGTTCGACTGCTCGAGGGCGGCCGTCTTGGTCGTGCTCGATGGTGATGCAAGTCTGGTTGTGACTGGCAGCCGACTCTTTGTCTCATCTGTCGCGGGCGCCTCCAGTCGGCGTTTGGGAGGTCGCGCCATGCTCTTGGCGAGGGGGCGGTTTCTCCACTCGCCAGTGAAGCTCTTCAGCACGACAGGCGACTTCTTGCTGGGCTACAGCCGCATCAGTAAGCTGCTGAACATGCTCCATCATCTAGTGACGCTCGTCGCACTCCAAGTGGTCCAGCTCATCTACTGCCGCCTGGGCAGCGCGTATGTTCTCAATGGGCGTGGCGAAGACCGGGCGGTCTACTCCAAACATGCTGGCGACGGCTCCGCCTCGTTGCCTGACCATGCCAGCTCGGCTGGGCCCAGCAGCAGTCGGCATGCCGCTGATAGCGCGGTCGACTTCGCACTAGAAGGCTTCGGAGAGGCGTCGCATGGTAGCCAACTTCTTGGCGTTCTCCACAAGTGAGACGCGGCAGGCTTCTAGCTTCTCGGCGTCCACATCCGCAGCAATGGGCGTGGACACATCCTGCATTGCTGTCTGCAATGGGTCCTTGCCGGCTACTGCGGAGCCCCCATTGTGGCTGATGACAAGCACCTCCGTGACGGTGCTACCGCTGCTCTCCGCGTGTGGGAGCGGATCTTCGATGACCACCACATTGGTGGGGAAAGCATCAAGGGAGGCCATGTCGGAGTCGACAAGCATCGGGTCAGTGGAGCCGATTGACTACAAGTCGAAAGCCGGCTCATTGGCGATATGGAGCTGGTCGAGGATGTTGACGAGGCGGTTCCTGAGGCCATCGATGCCTGCATCAGACGTAGGCTCGTCGGAGAGGCGGACCTCGCCCATAAGGTCGGTGAGGCAGCTCGCTGCGCATGCGACCTCCGCGCCGTGCAGCGCGTCGGTGCAAACACCGTCTCGCATGGCAGGCTCGCTACGCTCACTGGGGAGGAAGAGGGTTCCCATCCAGAACATATCTCCGGATGACGGTGCACCTAGCCCCACGGTGGGTGCCAAATGTCAGGGGTGTCGTCCGAGATATGCCAAAGGATGGCTTATCATGGAGGGGTCTAATAAGACGTCGCCGGTGCCAGGAAACGGGATAAGGCGAAGACATGCACGCCGGCGGATCTTACCCAGGTTCGGGCTCTCCTAGGAGATAACACCCCTAGTCCTGCTCTGCGGGGTCTCTGCATAATAACTAACTCAACAAGAGTGGCTACAAGAGTGCTCCTTGAGCTGTTTCTCTAGAGGAGGAAGAAGAACAAGGCTAGCCCTAACTCCCTCTCTATGTTTATGTGTTTCTCTAAGAGTTTGGACCCTTTGCATGGGTGCCCTGGGGGGTTTATATAGGCCTACCCCCTAGGGATACAATGGTAATCTGGTCGGGCGTAGGCCCAGGCCGTCAATGTCTCTTGTGGCCGGCTTCTGCGCTAGAAGTTGGGGCCCGCCAACTGGTGGGCCCCACCGGCTATCTTGTACTCGGCCGACAGGCCGTTCCCGCCGCTTGCAGGCCCTGCCGGCAGCTCATCACTATTGTCGTGCTTCTAATGATGCTTGCTTTGTCAAGGAAGGCGTGGCTACAGTCCCGTCGCCTGGCGGTCGTTTATTGTAGCCATTCCCTATTTCTCCCGGCTGACGGTAAACAAACTCTTAAGAGGGGGAGGGCCACCTACTGAAAACCGGATTCCCCCTAAGCCGGCTGGCTGATCTTGCCGCCTTCTAGCTTTCCACAGGATGGTGGGACCTGCGACCTGCGGGCCGTACCGACAGCCCGTCATGGGAGCTGGGCCCCTTCTGTCTTGGGTGATGTCGTGTGAGGAAGGGCTACAGTGTCGCACCGTGCGGGAGATCACCAGCCGATACGGTGCACTCTAGCCACAACCCGCCCTGGATTCGAGTGTGGCAGGCTTCTCTGTAGCCACGCCTCGTCTCTTCGCATTCATGGTGGCTCAGACTTTGAGGGTGTTTTGGGGCCGCCTGCTAGAAGCCGGCCCCTCTCGTAGCTGACCGCTTGGACCGGCCGGTCACAAGAAGGCGGTGATCAATCTTCGAGGCTTGAGGGGTGCAGTCAGCCCCGACGTCTTGAAATGCCACGGGGGGCAAATGAGGCTACCCATGGCCAATAACTCTAACATTATCCATGAAAGTTATTTGAGTATTTTGATCTCTTATATGCATGATTACTTATAGCCTCGTATTTCTTCTTCTAATATTTGGATTAGTTAGGCCAAGTAGATCGATTTTTCTTGCCATGGGAAGAGGTGCTTTGTGATGGGTTCGATCTTACGGTGCTTGATCCCAGTGACAGAAGGGGAAGCGATACATATGTATCATTTCTATTAAGGATAACAAGATGGAGTATATTTCTACATAAATAGATCTTGTCTACATCATGTCATAGTTCTTATTGCATTACTCCATTTCTCCATGAACATAATACACTAGATGCATGCTGGATAGCAGTCGATGTGTGGAGTAATAGTTGTAGATGAAGGCAGGAGTCAGTCTACTAATCTTGGATGTGATGCCTATATAATGATCATTGCCTGGATATTGTGATGATTATTTGAAGTTCTATCAATTGCCGAACAGTAATTTGTTTACCCACCGTTGCTATTTTTCTCGAGAGAAGCCACTAGTGAAACCTACGACCCCTAGGTCTCTTCTTTATTATATTTATCTTTGCGGTCAATTTTTATTTTGGCTTTTATATCCATATCTGTTAATCCAAAAACCCAAAAATACCTTGCTGCAATTTATTATTATTTATTTTATATTGCGTTCCGCGAGATCTATTTATCCAATCTACTACAATTTTACCTATCTTTTTACCCGTGAGGGATTGACAACCCCTCTCTTACGTCGGGTTGCAAGTATTTGTGCTTTGTTTGTTGGAGTTGTTTACGTGGTGTTGCGTGGTTCTCCTACTGGTTTGATAACCTTGGTCTCATCACTGAGGGAAATACCTGTCGTAGTTGTGCTGCATCATCCCTTCCTCTTTGGGGAAATACCGACGTAGTTCAAGCCGCAATCAAAAGGAATTTCTAGCATCGTTGCCGGGGAGACATCATCAATATCTACCAGGTTCCTAATCACAAATCTCATCTCCTTGCAATTTACATTATTTATCATTTGCCTCTCGTTTTCCTCCACCCCAGTTCACAAAAATGTGTCGTTTTATTCGTCCTCTTCTTCGTTCACCGTTTTCTTTTCAGATCTCATGTTTGCTTGTGTTGCCATGTGTCTTCTATTTGCTTGCCTCTTCGCTTGCTAAAAATCAATTGATATGGATCCTCATACACTTGCTAATCTTTTTAAAAGACCAAATTATGATGAACCAATTGCTAGTAAGTTGAGTGTGCTAGATTATCTTTATGATGTTTTGCTTGAGATTCATGAATCTGAAAATTGTGACTATCGGATTTCGAGTTCCGGCAAAACTCTTGAGGTTCGAACACTGGGGTGTGCATGAAGATGTCACATCCCTAGCTTCTGGTGCTGTCTGGTGTGTGCATCATGTTTAAATTCAAATGAAATTTGAATTGAGGAATTTTCAAAAGCCTCAGGAAACCTCTAAAAATAACCAACAATTAAATCTTCTCAAATGTGTCCAAGAAAATGTTCCTGTTATTCCATGGAAATATTGGTAAGAGGTAAAATTTAAACCAATATTTTTGGAGTCACAGAGATAATTATTTTGGCCATTTGAATTAATCCAATAACTATTTGCTTTGGATTTATATTTAAATATATATTAAATATGACTCCAATAATTCTGGAGGTTTGTGAGTGGCTTTGTATATATTTTAGCAAGCCACATAAAAATCTACAGAATTTATTTAAATGATTTAGTTGCTAAACTAAATCAAAACAAACTACAGAAAATAGAAAAAAAATAAAAAGAACAGAGCCTACCTAGCGCCTACCTGTCCAGCCCAGCCGGCCCAGTTCCTCCCGCTGGCCCAGCCCACCGCCGCCCCCCTCCCCTGTCGTCTTCCTCCTTGCCAGGAGGACGGACACCGCGACACCGCCTCGCGCGCCACCTCCACCCTCCTCGGCCACCTCCTGCTTCCTCCCTGGCCTCCCCAGCGACGTCCCGGACGACGCCACGCGCCTCCCCGACCCCCTCTCACTTCTCCCTCGCTCTCTGGATCTCCCTCCCCTCTCTGCTCCCTTCCCGAGCGGAGCCCATCGCCGCCGACGCCGTTTACCGGGGCCACAGCCACCCCCTCGCTCCCACTATGCGTCCCTGAGCTCCGCCCTGACCCCGTGGAGCTACACACGCGACGCACGCGACCAGAGGAGGCCGCAGTCGACCGGAGCGCCGTCGTCTTCATCTCCGGTGCCCGGAGATCGCCGTCGTCAATTCGCCGTTGCAGAGGCTTCCCCGAGCCCACCGAGCTTCTCTCCCGACCCCTCGTGAGCCCCTGTCCATTTCCCCTCTCTCCCCGTGCCCGTCCGTGCCTTCTAACCGCCCCGACTGTCGGAGCCGACCGTTCCTCGCCGCCGGCGATGACGCAGACGGGGCTAGAGCCACCGTAGCTAACCCCCGAGCACGGCAACGTGCTCAGCACCCTTCCAGGAGCCGAGCGCGCCCACCCGTGCGACATGCCGTGCCCTCTAGCGCCAACCCCGACCTCGCTGTGCTCCGGTCGCCGCCGCGGGCCCCGTTCCGGTGAGCTCGGGCCACCTCAGCCCCTCCCGTTTGCATAGATGGATGCGGGCGACTCCCAGCTACGCGTAGAGCCCCTCAGTCGCCGATTTGGTCGTCGAAGGAGCGTTTCCGACGCCCTCCGCCGTTGCTGGCGTCGCCGGCGACAAGCCGCGGGTCAACTCCGGCGGGTTTGACCTGGGGTTTGACCCCCTGACGTGTGGGCCCAGGCGCCTGCTTAGTTAGTGCTAGGTTAGTTAGTGTTAATTAATTTAGTTAATTAGGTGAGCCACTGACATGCGGGCCCCGCCCGGCTAACTAAGTTAGTTAGGGCTAACTAACCTGGTTAGTTGACTGGGTCACTGACCAGTGGACCCCACTGGTCAGGTTTGACTGGACTGTGCCACGTTGACCTGCTGACGTCATCGTGACGTCAGTATGACGCAGTAATACTTTCTGAATTTATTTTTATATAAGAAATTTCAGAAAATGCCTAAAACTTCTAAAAATCATAGAAAATTAACCGTAACTCCAAATTAAATAATTTATATATGAAAAATTATCAGAAAAATTCAAGGAATCCATCTATACCATTTTCATGCATGTTAGAACAACTTATCACTACTGTTTAGCACAAATCAATTAAATGGCATTTGAATAATCACATATGGAGTTTGAATTTGAATCTTGTATTCAAACCAACTTCATTTAATCTGTTGCTAGTTGCATTAGCCCAAAACACATTCATTTTGCCATGTCATGATCATGCATCATATTGTGCATTGCATTGATTGTGTTCCCTTCTGTGTTGCCGGTATTTGTCCCCTCTCGATAGACGTGATACCGATGATGTGATCGTTGACACTGATGAAGACTCAATGTTATCTTCAGAAGTGCCAGGCAAGCAAAACCCCCTTGTTCATTCCGATACAATCCTACTCTCTCGCTCCTGCTCTCTTTTACTGCATTAGGACAACAACGATTCATCTGTTACTTGCTGCGGTAGCTGAACCCCTTTATCCTTTGCATGACCTGTCATTCCACAGTAAATAGATGAAACCCACTAGTATGAGTAGGAATTGTTTGAGCCCTGTTGTGCCTACTCATTCATGCTTGTTTGTCATGCCTGCTACTGCTTAGAGTTGAGTCAGGTCTAATTCATCGGGGATGAATCAGAGGCGTGTGAACATGTCCTACTGTGTGTGAGCTAAGTGTGTGAACACGATTTGGTAAAGGTGTCGGTGAGAGGCCATGTAGGAGTACATGGTGGGTTGTCTCATTGAAGCCGTCCTCAGGAACTGAGTTCTGTGTTTGTGATCCATGATTCAGCTACTACCATACATTGGGCCCTGAAATATGACCCCGCTCGACTTCTTATTCACCCTTGTCCTCTGTCTAGGAGTTGCAAGTAGTTTCTGGTGTTTGTAGTATGCTGGAGGCCGTGGACAGCGCTGACCGTAGGGGTGGGCTGTGACGCGGTAGGCACGTGGCCGGGTATACCGGGCGCCCGTTTGGTGTCACGGAACCCTGTTCACATCGTTTGGGGCTGTGAGCGAAACTCCGGCCGGATCTCCTCATGGATGGAACCCGAATAGGCGATAAACCTGGACTAGAGACTTGAGTGTTTAGGTAGGTCGTGGTCTACACCCACGTCGGCTTTCGCTTGAAGTCTGCCGAGCACATGTCGTGTGCAGACGCTAAGTGGTGGAAACATGTATGAAGAAGTACACCCCTGCAGGGTTAACATCATCTATTCGAATAGCCGTGTCCGCGGAAAAGGACTTCTGGGTTGCTTATATCAGTTCATAGACAAATGAAAGTGGATACTTTAAAATGCGCAAGATAAGCGTGAGTGCTATGGATGGCGTTCTCGTAGGGAGACGGGAGCGGATCCATAGTGGTGTATTGATATGGTGAATATGTGGACTCGTGTGCGCCACCTCAAAAGAGTCGCTTGCAGTCGTAGTTTAGGATAGCCACCGAGTCAAAGCTGGCTTGCTGCAGTTAAACCCCACCATCCCTTTGTTGATAATGGTGCATGTGTAGATAGATCTGATGTAAGTCTTGCTGGGTACATTTGTACTCACGTTTGCCTATTTTATGTTTTTGCAGAGAGACTTCGGTCTCACTAGTAGTTTCGCGTGGTCTTCGACGTTTAGCTTGTTACCTCAGCTACGATCTTGTGCCTCGGCAGGATTTGGTAGATAGTCAGGCTTCTCAGCCTTTTTCATTTATAGATGTCTGTACTCAGACATGATAGCTTCCGCTTGTGCTTGATTTGTATGCTCTGAATGTTGGGTCTTGAGACCCATGTTTGTAATATCTCGCTCCTCGGAGCCTATTGAATAAATTACTTGAGTCGTAGAGTCATGTTGTGATGCCATGTTGTATTTGCACATATCGAGCATATTGTGTGTATGTTATTGAAATGCTTGGTATGTGTGGGATCTGACCATCTAGTTGTTTATCTTTAGTAGCCTCTCTTACGGGGAAATGTCTCCTAGTGTTTCCACCGAGCCATGGTAGCTTGCTACTGCTCCGGAACACTTAGGCTGGCCGGCATGTGTCCTTCTTCGTTCCTGTGTCTGTCCCTTCGGGGAAATGTCACGCGGTGAATACCGGAGTCCTGTTAGCCCGCTACAGCCCGGTTCACCGGAGTCCTGCTAGCCCAGTGCTACAGCCTGGACCCACTCGCTGATGACCGACACGTTCGATGCTGGGTCATGGATGCCTGTCCCTGTAAGTCTGTGCCGCTTTGGGTTTACGACTAGCCATGTCAGCCCGGGCTCCTTATCATATGGATGCTAGCGACACTGTCATATACGTGTGCCAAAAGGCGCAAACGGTCCCGGGCAAAGGTAAGGCGACACCCGTGGGAATACCGTGCGTGAGGCCGCAAAGTGATATGAGGTGTTACATGCTAGATCGATGTGGCATTGAGTCGGGGTCCTGACAGCGTTGGTATCAGAGCTTGACTGCCTGTAGGATTACCAAGCCAAACTGGTCGAAGCTGAGTCTAGAAATTCTTTAGTTATATAAGGGAATTGATTGTGGGATGGAACGTAAGGCTCTTTTTACTCCTTATACCTCATGCCCTTCTGATCTGAGTCATCTTATCTTTCCTGCGGGGATTAAGAACTAGGCTATCTCTATTTTCTATTAGGATCACGTGTTACTAATCAGTAGACTTATAAGATTGTTGGATTTAAGTCTCAGTTCAGTTCCTACTACTTCCGTATGTTAATTGTTGATCTCGGAACCTTGATATTGTGCTTCTGAGTGGTTATGCCACCATTTTTGTGTTTGTCTCAAATCTTTTTGAGCAATTATAGCCGTTATGCTGTCCGAGTCATCCCAGGTTTCTAAATAGTCCGATGCATTTGCAAATCCCTTCCTTCTGTTTCCGATGTTCCCATGGGCCAGATTAACCACACTAATCGGTGTGTTGAGGTAATTATTGCCTCGACATATATGTTGGAATTATTATTATGACCCTAAGTGCTTAGGGGATCATCTAGTGGTCTAGCCATGATTTGTGTCCTAGTGTGAAGATTCTGGCCTTTATTCTCGGAAGCATCCCGTGATGCTACTTAGTAGTAGGTATTCTACTCCTGGGTTCTGAACCCGAGATTCACTCTACCTACTTCATGTGGATAGTAATTGCTAGTGCCTTTAGGATATTAGTAACCTTTGCGATAGTCCTTAAAGTCCGTGGTATCTTCTTCTTCCAAATACCATGAACTACTTATGGCAGATGTTTATTGGATCAAAAAAATCACAATTAGAGTACTCTTGAGGAGTTCTCCATTCATAAATCGTGACTCTGCCAGTTCTACCTTTCTGCATGGGTTATCCGGAAGAAATATGTTGAACTTGGTTCGACATACTAATCTATGCATCCACAACTCAGAAAGTTATATGTTCCTTTGAGTTGTTCTCTTTAGTTGCATTCTGACCCTCGTCTATCAATTGATAGTCAAGAGTATGCGTGCGTTCGTTCATCGATGCCTATGACTCTTGTGGTCTGTCAAGCCATTCTATTCCGGAATGACTAGGAGAACAAACTCCAGTACCTCTTCCATATCTAGGATGGGGTCAAAGTAGTTGTATCCCGCAGATCAAATGCCAATCCAGCTTTTGGTTCTGCTCTACCTTGGAGTATTACATATTTTATATCGAGATTGTTATAGGAATTGCACACCATCCCATGAACTCTTGGTACAGTGACACTTCTTGCCATCACTGTTCATTCCTCGGCCCTCGTGTTGATGCAACCGGAATACCGACAAATGAATTGTGATGTGTGAAATCAATACTGCTAGCAACTCTGTTGCTTGGTAGTTAAAGGATAATAATTTCATTCTTAGTATGTTGGTTTTCGAATCATCCTTCTAAGACTGATCGTGCTACCTAGTCCTTATTTCGGTGCACCCTTCGATTGATGAGTTAGGATCTTGTCAAGTCCTCACTCATTTGATCATATCGTCTTGCCCTCAAAAGCAAGATTGTTCTCGAGCTTAGTAACATACCGGTGGTTCGTGACTTTCCAAATATCTTCTTGGAGGTGTTACCGGGTTGTCACCTGACCGCTATGTTGAGTTCGTGATCAAGTTGGTTTCTTGTGAACCACCTTCTCTCCAAGAATCGGTGTTAGATATCCCTGAGCTAGTTGGTTAAGCTAGACAACAACTTGGAGAGTTGGAAGATAAAAGCTTGCCTGACTTAGTTCGTTCCAAAGGGATATTCTTGTGTAGTGTGTGTTGAAGAAAGATGATATCTTCATCGATTGGTCCTTGTGATCAGTTGCTGGACCTATTGTCTTATCAATCCTTTGATTTGAGTGTGGGCCATCGTCAAATCAAATCAGTACCAACGATGCTCGTAATGTTGTCTTATTCGTGGTTGATCCCTCGAGCATACACCATTACATCTTTGGTCTGACCAATGCTATCACTTGTTCACTTAACTATGGAATTCCTTTTAAAAGGAAACCTAGATGAATTGTTGTTGAGCCCATTGACAACATCCTTATCTCCTCCATGATTTTGTTGAGCATTAAGCTAGTGTTGGAAATTTTTGAAAGCATTTGTTCATGCTAGCTCATGAAGCATATGTTTGGATGAAGGTAGTGACTTCCTTTAATTCATGTGCATCTGATGCAAGTTGCCGCCGTGGATTCGAGAAAGTCAATGTTGCTTTCTTTGGAATCATTCCAAATCAGTCATGCACACATGCGAAGAATGCTGTGGTTTGAAGACTTGCAACCTTCAATCTATATGTATCCCTAGCACACCAAGCCACTGATTGATTTGTTCAAGGAGAAGGAGTTCCTTCATAAGAGCTAATCCGGACTTATGAAAGAACTTCGATACCCTCGTTGATGGTTCCCCCTCCTGAACTCGGTAGTGTTTTATTATAAGACTACCACGTGGTCATGCTTGTCTGGGACAACGTGTTCACATGTTTGTAGCAGAACCAGCTCATGTTTTGGAGCTTGCTATTGTAGTTCATCTCCCGAGAATCCCGCAACGTCATCTCGTCGATTTGTGTTGCAAACTTTCATTTTTCTTCCTAAGACTCGATGAGCCTGGAATATCCTAACACCAACCAGAGCTGACTCTCAGGCAGATATGATGGTTGGAACATTTCCCTAAGAACTATAATATTGGTCTCTCGATAACCGGTAAGGTGGATGTCGTGGCCAACACACCCATCCGGTAGACCTATTATTATAGTATCTTGTTTGAGGAAGTTGGCCACCCCCCCATAGGGATTTCGTAGGATTTACTCCCTAGTTGCCCCTATGGATTTTTGTGTTCCCGAAGTCCGACCTTTTACTTGATGTTTTAGATATCAAACCATATCTATGAATGGGTTATACTAGCACATCAAGGAGAACATTAGAAGCGGAGTGCTAAATGTCTCTCGGTCGATCATCCAGATTTTATTTGCTTGGCCTCGCTAAGGTGAAATATGAGAAAGTGTTATCCTCCTTCGCATCTGCATCATCCATCGCTATTCATCATGGTAGTATGTTGTGTTGTCAGCACCCTTGACGCGGTTGTTGATAAAACCTTGATGAATATGGAAATGCTCAAGTTCTTGAGAGCACGCACAAGCGCTACGTGTTATCATCGGCACTAACTGGGATTGCTCTCAGTTTCCTCGGCAATGCTATGATCTTTCAAACAGTGAATTCACTCTCTGTTGTTGGGTTCTTCCCCAGTTACCAGAATCATTCCCAGCATTTGCATTTTGTTCCTAGCTTGCACCGTCAATGTGCCATTCTACCATGAGTCTCTTCCATTTCCGGTGGTAAGCAAATTCGTCCATTACGTTGTCTTCAACAAGGTAATCCACATCATCCAAGTCCAAGTATGCCATTCTACCGACCCCGCCAATCGATTGCTGTGATTTGCCTTAGGCTGATATAGAGAGTCTTAACGATCTCTATATCAAAGGTAATTCTTTTTGCCACTTAAGATAATAATCTACGAATCACCCTCCTCCAGGATGTTTCGTCGTGGTATCATGGCAACTCAACTCCTCGCTACGTTGACAATCGTTTACCACCTTCTTAGGTATGAAATTGTTGTCTACCCAGTGAACCTTCGTCATCCGTTTCTTTCCACCCCTCTTGGTGTGTATCTCGTGTCTCAACCCGAGAGATGGTTCTATGTCTCATTCCGGAAGTTAATCCTGAGTTGTTCGATCTTCGAGAAGACCGATCCTTCCAGAGTTTTCCTTTCCTCTTCTTGTCATGATTAGCTGGAGTTCTCAGAGCAAGACGACAAGACAAAATGGTGTTCAAATCAACGTTCATTTGAAGTGCCACCTGGATCGTGAAGATTATACTAGTTTGCGTTTCCCCTTCACCTTACCCTACGCTTGAATCTCGAGACGAGATTCTTGTTTAGTGGGGGTGAGTTGTCACATCCCTAGCTTCTGGTGCTGTCTGGTGTGTGCATCGTGTTTAAATTCAAATGAAATTTGAATTGCGGAATTTTCAAAAGCCTCAGGAAACCTCTAAAAATAACCAACAATTAAATCTTCTCAAATGTGTCCAAGAAAATGTTCCTGTTATTCCATGGAAATATTGGTAAGAGGTAAAATTTAAACCAATATTTTTGGAGTCACAGAGATAATTATTTTGGCCATTTGAATTAATCCAATAACTATTTGCTTTGGATTTATATTTAAATATATATTAAATATGACTCCAATAATTCTGGAGGTTTGTGAGTGGCTTTGTATATATTTTAGCAAGCCACATAAAAATCTACAGAATTTATTTAAATGATTTAGTTGCTAAACTAAATCAAAACAAACTACAGAAAATTGAAAAAAAAATAAAAAGAACAGAGCCTACCTGGCGCCTACCTGTCCAGCCCAGCCGGCCCAGTTCCTCCCGCTGGCCCAGCCCACCGCCGCCCCCCTCCCCTGTCGTCTTCCTCCTTGCCAGGAGGACGGACACCGCGACACCGCCGCGCGCGCCACCTCCACCCTCCTCGGCCACCTCCTGCTTCCTCCCTGGCCTCCCCAGCGACGTCCCGGACGACGCCACGCGCCTCCCCGACCCCCTCTCACTTCTCCCTCGCTCTCTGGATCTCCCTCCCCTCTCTGCTCCCTTCCCGAGCGGAGCCCATCGCCGCCGACGCCGTTTACCGGGGCCACAGCCACCCCCTCGCTCCCACTATGCGTCCCTGAGCTCCGCCCTGACCCCGTGGAGCTACACACGCGACGCACGCGACCAGAGGAGGCCGCAGTCGACCGGAGCGCCGTCGTCTTCATCTCCGGTGCCCGGAGATCGCCGTCGTCAATTCGCCGTTGCAGAGGCTTCCCCGAGCCCACCGAGCTTCTCTCCCGACCCCTCGTGAGCCCCTGTCCATTTCCCCTCTCTCCCCGTGCCCGTCCGTGCCTTCTAACCGCCCCGACTGTCGGAGCCGACCGTTCCTCGCCGCCGGCGATGACGCAGACGGGGCTAGAGCCACCGTAGCTAACCCCCGAGCACGGCAACGTGCTCAGCACCCTTCCAGGAGCCGAGCGCGCCCACCCGTGCGACCTGCCGTGCCCTCTAGCGCCAACCCCGACCTCGCCGTGCTCCGGTCGCCGCCGCGGGCCCCGTTCCGGTGAGCTCGGGCCACCTCAGCCCCTCCCGTTTGCATAGATGGATGCGGGCGACTCCCAGCTACGCGTAGAGCCCCTCAGTCGCCGATTTGGTCGTCGAAGGAGCGTTTTCGACGCCCTCCGCCGTTGCTGGCGTCGCCGGCGACAAGCTGCGGGTCAACTCCGGCGGGTTTGACCCGGGGTTTGACCCCCTGACGTGTGGGCCCAGGCGCCTGCTTAGTTAGTGCTAGGTTAGTTAGTGTTAATTAATTTAGTTAATTAGGTGAGCCACTGACATGCGGGCCCCGCCCGGCTAACTAAGTTAGTTAGGGCTAACTAACCTGGTTAGTTGACTGGGTCACTGACCAGTGGACCCCACTGGTCAGGTTTGACCGGACTGTGCCACGTTGACCTGCTGACGTCATCGTGACGTCAGTATGACGCAGTAATACTTTCTGAATTTATTTTTATATAAGAAATTTCAGAAAATGCCTAAAACTTCTAAAAATCATAGAAAATTAACCGTAACTCCAAATTAAATAATTTATATATGAAAAATTATCAGAAAAATTCAAGGAATCCATCCGTACCATTTTCATGCATGTTAGAACAACTTATCACTACTGTTTAGCACAAATCAATTAAATGGCATTTGAATAATCACATATGGAGTTTGAATTTGAATCTTGTATTCAAACCAACTTCATTTAATCTGTTGCTAGTTGCATTAGCCCAAAACACATTCATTTTGCCATGTCATGATCATGCATCATATTGTGCATTGCATTGATTGTGTTCCCTTCTGTGTTGCCGGTATTTGTCCCCTCTCGATAGACGTGATACCGATGATGTGATCGTTGACACTGATGAAGACTCAATGTTATCTTCAGAAGTGCCAGGCAAGCAAAACCCCCTTGTTCATTCCGATACAATCCTACTCTCTCGCTCCTGCTCTCTTTTACTGCATTAGGACAACAACGATTCATCTGTTACTTGCTGCGGTAGCTGAACCCCTTTATCCTTTGCATGACCTGTCATTCCACAGTAAATAGATGAAACCCACTAGTATGAGTAGGAATTGTTTGATCCCTGTTGTGCCTACTCATTCATGCTTGTTTGTCATGCCTGCTACTGCTTAGAGTTGAGTTAGGTCTGATTCATCGGGGATGAATCAGAGGCGTGTGAACATGTCCTACTGTGTGTGAGCTAAGTGTGTGAACACGATTTGGTAAAGGTGTCGGTGAGAGGCCATGTAGGAGTACATGGTGGGTTGTCTCATTGAAGCCGTCCTCAGGAACTGAGTTCTGTGTTTGTGATCCATGATTCAGCTACTACCATACATTGGGCCCTGAAATATGACCCCGCTCGACTTCTTATTCACCCTTGTCCTCTGTCCAGGAGTTGCAAGTAGTTTCTGGTGTTTGTAGTATGCTGGAGGCCGTGGACAGCGCTGACCGTAGGGGTGGGCTGTGATGCGGTAGGCACGTGGCCGGGTATACCGAGCGCCCGTTTGGTGTCACGGAACCCTGTTCACATCGTTTGGGGCTGTGAGCGAAACTCCGGCCGGATCTCCTCATGGATGGAACCCGAATAGGCGATAAACCTGGACTAGAGACTTGAGTGTTTAGGTAGGTCATGGTCTACACCCACGTCGGCTTTCGCTTGAAGTCTGCCGAGCACATGTCGTGTGCAGACGCTAAGTGGTGGAAACATGTATGAAGAAGTACACCCCTGCAGGGTTAACATCATCTATTCGAATAGCCGTGTCCGCGGAAAAGGACTTCTGGGTTGCTTATATCAGTTCATAGACAAGTGAAAGTGGATACTCTAAAATACGCAAGATAAGTGTGAGTGCTATGGATGGCGTTCTCGTAGGGAGACGGGAGCGGATCCATAGTGGTGTATTGATATGGTGAATATGTGGACTCGTGTGCGCCACCTCAAAAGAGTCGCTTGCAGTCGTAGTTTAGGATAGCCACCGAGTCAAAGCTGGCTTGCTGCAGTCAAACTCCACCATCCCCTTTGTTGATAATGATGCATGTGTAGATAGATCTGATGTAAGTCTTGCTGGGTACATTTGTACTCACGTTTGCCCATTTTATGTTTTGCAGAGAGACTTCAGTCTCACTATTAGTTCCGCTTGGACTTCGACGTTTAGCTTGTTACCTCAGCTACGATCTTGTGCCCTCGGCAGGATCTGATAGATAGTCAGGCTTCTCGGCCTTTTTCATTTATAGATGTCTGTACCCAGACATGATAGCTTCCGCTTGTGCTTTGACTTGTATGCTCTGATTGTTGGGTCGTGAGACCCATGTTTGTAATATCTCGCTCCTCGGAGCCTATTGATTAAAATACTTGAGTTGTAGAGTCATGTTGTGATGCCATGTTGTATTTGCACATATCGAGCATATTGTGTGTATGTTATTGAAATGCTTGGTATGTGTGGGATCTGACAACCTAGTTGTTTATCCTTGGTAGCCTCTCTTACCGGGAAATGTCTCCTAGTGTTTCCACCGAGCCATGGTAGCTTGCTACTGCTCTGGGACACTTAGGCTGGCCGGCATGTGTCCTTCTTCGTTCCTGTGTCTGTCCCTTCGGGGAAATGTCACGCGATGAATACCGGAGTCCTGTTAGCCCGCTACAGCCCGGTTCACCGGAGTCCTGCTAGCCCAGTGCTACAGCCTGGATTCACTCGCTGATGACCGACACGTTCGATGCTGGGTCATGGATGCCTGTCCCTGTAAGTCTGTGCCGCTTTGGGTTTACGACTAGCCATGTCAGCCCGGGCTCCTTATCATATGGATGCTAGCGACACTGTCATATACGTGTGCCAAAAGGCGCAAACGGTCCCGGGCAAAGGTAAGGCGACACCCGTGGGAATACCGTGCGTGAGGCCGCAAAGTGATATGAGGTGTTACATGCTAGATCGATGTGGCATTGAGTCGGGGTCCTGACAGAAGATCTCTCCCCCCTCTCTAGCTCGCGCACATCATGATCTCACGGCCTAGCTCGAGGAACCCAAAGAACAAGAGACACAAGAGTTTATACTAGTTCGGTCCATCGATGTGGTGTAATACCCTACGCCACTGTGGTGTGGTGGATTGCCTCTTGGGCCGAGGATGAACAGTTACAAGTGAAGAACAGCCTCCTGAGGAGAGGTGTTCTTGTGTTTGGTGAACTTGTGTGGTTGAGGATGATCCGGATCCAATCTCCCCTATCTTCTATGGTGGCTAGTCCTATTTGTAGAGGCCTTGGTCCTCTCCCAAAATATTGAGCGGGAAGGGACCCCACAATGGCCAAATTCAAAGGGAGACAACTAGTAAAAATTATCCTGACAAAAGTAGTGTTCGCCTGCAAAGGCTATGGTGGTGAAGCCATCTTGGGCTCCACGGTGACCTCTGTCCTGTCATCCTGCTGGTCTTGGTCTTGTTGCACCGATATGGAAACCTTTGCCTGATGCCTCGGGACTCCTCGCCTGCGCTTGCCTCTTTAGCACCAAAGAGGAAACGAGGACACTGCGCGCTCGCGCCCGCCTAGCGCCCGCCTGGCTCCAGTCGTCATGGCTTGCGTCAAAGAAACCTCGCGAGGTGTCCCTTGCCTTGATCTCTCCACCCCTCGTGAGCCAGCCTGGTGAGGCTGCCCTCGAGAAGGTCTTGTGTCATCCGCCTCGCGAGGCTTGGCCCCTCGTGAGGGTCTTGCGTGTTTGCTGGTGAAGATGGGTCATACAGGGCCACTGGTGGAGCCACGCTGTGGGCCGCAGGCAGGCAAGTCTGGGGACCCTCGTTCCCAGGACGCCGACAGTAGCCCCGGGGCCCAAGGCGCGCTTGGACTTGGCTTCGAGGAAAAGCCAAAGGGCAAGTGCGGAGCGCCGCGGGCCCCAATAGCCTGCAGCCTCGCTTGACGCATGGCGACTGATTGGACGTGGGCGGCCCCGCTTCCCCATGTAGCCTTGATATCCGCCTGGCTAGGCAGCCACTGCGTCCCACACAGTTATTTCCCCATTGCTGGGAACGCACTCCCCGACTCCTCTGCTTCTTCGAACCTCAGCTTCCTCTCCCAATCCAACCTGAGCTCAGACCTCTCCATCGCCATGGCGCCGAATCGAACGGAGAAAGGGGAGGATCCCCTATCCTTAGCCAGCCCACCTCTCGCCATCGAGCCCGCCATCGGCCGATGGCGGGTGCTCAATCAGGAGGCCATGGACAAGGTCCGCCCTGCGCTCGCCACCAGCTTCAACGAATGGGGAGGGACGGCGGCCTGGCCTGCATCCTTAGCTTCTGTCGATAGAACAACTACCGAGGTCCAATTCTTCATCGACGACCTATGGGCCGCCCTGGTCCCTCCCTTCTCCGCCTTATTCAACGACGTGCTTTCCCATTACCAGATTCATATGCTACCTAGATCCCGAATTTGTTGCTCTTGTTTCCATCTTTGCCTTTGTTTGCGAGGCCATGGTGGGCATCGCCCCCTCCGTGGCCCTTCTGTGCCATTTCTTCTAGCTTCACCTGACCGACCCCTGGCAATGCTCGGGGTGCCTGAGCTTCCAGGCCATGGCGGCGACGGCAGGCCCAGGAATTGACTTTGAACTCCCGTCGTCTGCGAGCGGGTTCCAGACACGATGGGTGCATGTGGATGTTGGAGTGCTCAACCTTCGCTCTTGCCTCCGTCGGCACCCATCGTCCCTAGCTCCGGCTGGGCCCATGAGAAGCTTACGAGCCCATGCCTCGCCTTCGTCTGTCTCCGGTTGAAGAGGTTGAAAGATCTTGGCTTGACCGCGCCCATGGTGATGAAGGAGTCCGTCCGATGTCGAGTCACCCCACTCCAGCTTCATTCCTAGCCGATGTGAGCCCTGTCTGTCGGCCAGGATCACTTGAGGTTTCAAGAATCGAGGCTTCCGCTCGAGGCATGAAGAACGGTGCTCGAGGTCTTGGCGGGCGACCCCTCGCCAGCCGATATGCCACTGGAGGGATGTCTCTTGTACTGTTGCTCAAACAGGGTGGAGTTCGCGGGGCAGATGCCCCCTTTGATGAATGGGGGCTGCATCCGGTCGGCCTTGAGAGGTCCCGTGAGAATCCCGTCACCATGGTTCACCTCCTCGTCATCGGTGTCGAACTTGCCCCAAGAGTGGACGCAAGGAGGCAAGCACCACTGGAGGCCGGAGGCGCAGGTGTCGAGCTGTCGACGCCGCCTATGTCTCCCGAGGCGCCATCTCGGGGAGCCCATGACTCTTGCTCTGGGGTGGCAGTTGAGGGGGCGACGCAATCCGCTGCTCCCGAGGTCGACACTCCCGAGGCCTCAGGAGGTCATAGCGACGCGGAACCCGATGGCTCTCCCCAGCTTGGCCCTCCTGAGGTCGCCTCCTCGGGCGCTTCACTAGCCGCGCCCTGCACTGGTCGCCACGTCTAATGCTTCGGCCGGCTCCGTGTAGACTTCGACGCGCTTCACAAAAGGAAGGGGTCCCTGAGCTGCAGCAGCGGCGCCTTCCGGCTGTTGAAACAGAGGAAGTACATCACCATAGACGAGTAAGTACCTTATCTTTGTAATTCCTTGAGTGCTGCTTCCCTTCCTGACGGTGGCTCTTCAGGATCCCTTCTGCTAAGGCCGTGAAGCCTCCCGAGAAGCAACCTCCACTAGCCTTGAGCATCCCAAGCCAGCATGTCGCCCCCGGCGTGGGGTTGGCCGGAGAGGCAGACACGCTAGCTTGGCACCTCGATCCCGCGCTCCTGCCGTCTCTTCTTCGTGGCTTCGCCGGGGGTGCAACGAGCATGCCAAGGGCTCCTCCTTGGGTTATAGATGGCGGCTGGATGATTTCGGTCTTGGTTTCTTCTTGGAGTAGCGAGCCTCAACTCAACCGGGCTCCCGCCGAAGCCTAGTAGGCGACCGGGGGGGGGGGCGCCAGCCCCCAGCCCCTGCGGAAAGGGAGCGAGCCGCTTCGGATCCCGTCGGTGACCCCCGCTGTGGAGGACAGAATCAGCCGCGCAGTCAAGTTTGCGCACGAACGGAGTGTCATCCGCCATGAGCTCTTTCGGGAGGCGATGGGCGCGATGAGCCGGCTTGGCAGAGAACTCGTGGACGTAGACGCGCGCCTCGAGGCCAAGGGTCTTTGGCTGATGGAGGAGCGGCATAAACTGAAGGTGGCCATCTACCTCTGGCGCCACCAGTGCGAGCTTGATAACGCGAAGGCCAAGGCGTCTCTTGCGACCTCGCGCGAGGCCTACGCTTGAGCCTTAGAAGAAGCCTGGGAAGCTGATCGTCACTGCGAGATCATAGAGAAACGCGTGTGGGAGCTCCAAGCCTGGAGTGCCTCCCTGGAGCAGCAAGTGGAGGCGCCTAAGGCCGCCCTAGCATCGATGAAGGGGACGCCTGTCGATGAGGAAGAGATCTTGAGGCGTGAGGAAGCGCTGGCGCTAGAAGCCAGAGAGCGCAGCCTTGAGCTTGAGCAGTTGGAGACAAGGGAGCGCCAAGTCACCCAAGCAGAGGATCCTGTCGGCGTGCGCGAGGCCAAGGCCCAGGAGGAGGTCGATCGCCGGGTGGCCGAGGCTCACACGGATCTTGTGGTCAGGTACGACTTGAAGCTGAAGCTCGTGGAAGCCGAAGCAGTGGGCAGGACTACTGCGCTCAAGTCGGGGTTGGTTGAGGCGGGAAAGCACGAGGAAGTCGCCGCAGCCGCCCTGATCTCACTGCAAGCTGAGCTGGCTTCCGCCCATGCCGAGCTGCTTTCCCTTCAGCAACAGGTCGCCAGTGCCGAGTCCTCCGCAGAGCAGAGCAAGGAGGAAGCGCTCTGGCGGCGGATGCTGGAGCGCGAGCATGACCCCATGCTCCAAAGTCTCAAGATCAGAGCCAACGCGGCGTTGGGCACCATTTGCGGTGAAGATGCCCCTCATCCTCACTCGAACTATTACACTAGTCACCTCCTCTTCTTAGACAATGTGGTGACACGCCTGGAAAATTAACCCGAGAGGGATCGCGAGCTTGTTGAAGAGAGGAGCCGCGGCCTGCTCAGGCGCGCGTTCTCCCGGGTCTTCAGTCACCTCCAGAACACCTACCCCAACTTCAATTTTGATGCCTCCATTGCCCATGTGCCTGAGGCCACCCGGGGCGACCTAGCGTGCTGGGTAGAAGACAATGTGGATGCTCTAGTCAGGGCCTTCACCTCTGAGGACGAGCGGTGGTGGTCGCGGCGGATGAAGGTGATGTGGTCGACGATGATGTGGGCGACGCCGGCAATGGTGACAGTGACGAAGGCGATGGTGATGGTGATGCCAGCGATGGTGAAGGCGACGCTAGCGACGCGTCTGAGGGCGGCCCAGAGGATGCGGTGAGTGATATGTCCGATTAAGCCCGTGCTTCCTTGTCGTTGATCCTGCATGTGAAAGCTCAGGCACGGCCCTGAAAGTTGTAAGAGCATTTTGGGAGGGGGAGCCCCTCGTGTAAACAGATTACTGCCTCTATTCCTTAGGCCAAGCTGGAGATGTGTTTTTATGAACGCGCGAGTCCTGCTGTGAGCTTACTTCTACAGTTTAGCTTAGCTAGGGCCAGTTCCCGACCGGCTCGTGAGGTCGTGAGCTTCTGAGGGGCCTGCCAATCCATCTGAGAGGGCCTCGCGAGAAGCAAGCGCCATCCATGGAAGGACGTCTGCGCAGCGCGCGTGCGCCGCGCCCAGCCCCCGCTCGTGAGGAGCTCACGAGGGGGGAGGCAGAAGGTGCGAACTCTGAGTCAGGGCAAGGAACTAGATTGCAAGAAATCACACGAACGAGAAAAAGGCACCCCCGCACATACCAATGAAAATTCAACTTCAAATTTATATCCAAAGCCAGAAAACAGGGCTACAGAAAAGAGATTAAAAGAAAATGGCCGCGTCCGGCGCCTAGTCTAGTCTTCTTGTCTTCTCACCAGCGCGGAGCTAAGTGCTGCCACTAGGACGTGGGAGGGAGCCCCCGAGGCCCAAGGACGGCACTCCTGAGACTCCGGGGCACGTACAGCCCCACTCATTATTACGTGAGAGTGTCACGAGCGGAGATCTTCATAGGCGCGAGCCTTACTTCATATCGCCAGATGAGGGCCCCGCCTTGCGCCACCCTCGACCACCATTGGTGCGTCCAGAAACCAGGATGAAGCCAACGGGCAAAGGGGACGCCAGCGGCGCCCTCGACGACCACGGGTCCTCTGCCGGGGGAAGGTTCACCAACACCTCCCCAGCAGAGGGCCTACCTCCGAGGGACGCCCTACTCCGTGCGATGCGGGGAGGGACCTTGCTCCCGGCTCCTTCCCTGCAGCCCCCAGTGCGCTCCTCCTGGTGGAAGGGAGTCTGTTGAGCTGGGGCCGCCGTCCGCCATTGTGACCTGATCATCCTGCGACCCATGGTCAGCGTAAGCTTGCTCCTGAGAGATTAGTTGTACCATGTAGCTGTTGTCGCCGGCATGGTTGGCGAGGCTCCCAGGGGTCTCCTAGAAGGCCTCAGCTTCTAGCGCCTCCTCCACCCAGTCTGTCTCGAGGAACGAGCCAAGGTCATCTTCGAGCGCATACTCCTAGTCCCTCATGCAGGGCATGTAGGCCTCCGAGGCCGTCGCCCCGAAGACCTCGCCGAAGGGTCCCATGCTCCATGTTGCTAGGCCCAGCGCACCGCCTGAGGATGGTAGGGCGGCACTCCGATGGGGCAGCGGGTGGCAATGCTCGTGCCCGCGCTCATTGGAGGTGGCACGGGTGCGATTGGGCGTCCAGTGCAGCTGGTCGCGCCAGTGTCGATGAAGCCTCCTGACGCGCCTGGGGGCACCCGGGCACGGCGGGGCCCGCCATGTGATCCGGCGCGGCCTGAGGCGTAAGCAGAGAGCAGAAGGGCGATGCTCCTGAGGCCACGGCGTCCAGTAGCTCGGCAACGCGCTCCAGCAATGCATCCCGACCGCTCTCCATCAGCCAACATCGCAGCAGATCCCGAGCCACCGTGCGCGCGGCCCTCATGTTTGCTTGTTCCCGTCGGGTGTGCGGCGCTGTGGCTGCATCGTAGCTTGAGGCCCTTGCGGCTGCCCGCGCTTGTCGTGGAGTAAGGGTGGATGGAGTTTGACCGCGCCGACCGCACCCTGCAGTGTTTGGCGGTGTGCGTGCCGCCTGGGGCGCAACGTTGAGGTCTTCTTGGGCGGACAGCGCTGCTCGGGCCGGCCAAGCTGCCCAACGGTCAGCGTTGGTCGTCGGATCGTCGAACATCGGAACCGCGGAGTGTCGGCAAATCAACTGGCGGGAAAGAAGCTCCGACACACCCCAACCTAGCGCGCCAAATGTCGAATTTCGGGTTCCGGGAAAACCCTTGAGGTTCAAACACTGGGGTGCGCACAAAGATCTCTCCCCCCTCTCTAGCCCGCGCACATCATGATCTCACGGCCTAGCTCGACGAACCCAAAGAACAAGATACACAAGAGTTTATACTGGTTCGGGCCACCGATGTGGTGTAATACCCTACTCTAGTGTGGTGTGGTGGATTGCCTCTTGGGCTGAGGATGAATAGTTACAAGTGAAGAACAGCCTCCAGAGGAGAGGTGTTTTTGTGCTTGGTGAACTTGTGTGGTTGAGGATGATCCAGATATAATCTCCCCTATATTCTGTGGTGGCTAGTGCTATTTATAGAGGCCTTGGTCCTCTCCCCAAATATTGAGCGGGAAGGGATCCCACAACAGCCAAATTCGAAGGGAGACAACTAGTACAAGTTATCCTGACAAAAGTGGTCTTCGCTTGCCAAAGGCTCTAGTGGTGACGCCGTCTTGGGCTCAAGGGTGACCTTCGTCCTGTCGTCCTGCTGGTCTTGGTCTTGTTGCACTGATATGGAAACCTTTGCCTGATGCCTCGGGACTCCTGGCCTGCTCTTGCCTCTTTAGCATCAAAGAGGAAACGGGGACACTGCACGCGCTGGCGCTCGCCTGGCGCCTGCCTGGCTCCAGTCGTCATGGCTTGCGTCACAGAAACCTCGTGAGGTGTCCCTTGCCTTGATCTCTCCGCCCGTCGCGAGCCAGCCTGGTGAGGCTTCCCCCGAGGAGGTCTTGTGTCCTCCGCCTCGTGACGCTTGGCCCCTCGCAAGGGTCTTGAGTGTTTGCTGGTGAAGATGGGCCGTACAGGGCCGCTTGTGGAGCCACGCTGTGGGCCGCAGGCGGGCAAGTCTGGGGACCCCCATTCCCAGGACGTCGACAGTGATGAAGTGTTAAAAGAAGGAATCTATAAAGTGATTCATGATAGCTCCTTGAATGAAAAGCATGATTGCAATGATGTTATTATAATTTCTATTAATGTCAATTGTGCTAATAATATGCGAAACCCCAAGCTTGGGGATGCTAGTATCGCTATGTCCGCTACTTATTGCAATGATCATGATTGGGGTGATAATGATTCTTATGGTCTTGATAGTATATTTAAGCCTCTTGATGAATATGTTTGCAATAATATTGAAAATGGGTTCAGAAGAGTGTCAACTCTAGGTAAAACTAGCCCCACATATTTGGAGAGTGTTCAGTCTTGTGAATTTTTTGATAAAGGTGGGTTTGGAGAGGTCATGACTTTAGTTGATGTTAATCCCACTATCTTGGAAGATTCTAAAACTTTTACGCATGTGGATCATGAAGAGAAAAATTTATATGATAGCTATATTGTTGAATTTGATTATGATCCCACATGTAATTATTATGAGAGAGGAAAATATTGTGGTGGAAAATTTTATGTTACTGTCGGATTGTGGGTTCCGGCAAACCCTTGAGGTTCGAACACTGGGGTGCGCATGAAGATCTCTCTCTCCCTCGCTCATTCTCCCAACGATCTCTAGGCCTAGCTCGCCGAACCCAAGGAACAAGTGACATGATAGTTTATACTGGTTCGGGCCACCGTTGTGGTGTAATACCCTACTCCAGTGTGGTGTGGTGGATTGCCCCGTGGGCTGAGGATGAACTAGTACAGTGGACGAACAACCTCTTGAGGAGAGGTGTTCTTGAGCTCGATGAGCTGGTGAGATGGCCTTGCTGGAGTGGATCCGATCCAAGATGAGCCGATCCTTGACTATGGTGGTAGCTAGCCCTATTTATAGAGGCCCTGGTCCTCTTCCCAAATGTTTAGGCGGGAAGGGATCCCACAATGGCCAATTTCGAAAGGAGACAACTAGTACAAGTTATCTTGACAAAAGGTGGTCTTCGCCTGCCAAAGGCTCTAGTGGTGACGCCGCCGTGGGCTCTGCGGTGACCTCCGTCATGCCGTCCTGCTCGTCTTGGTCTTGTTGCACCGATATGGAAACCTTTGCCTGATGCCTCGGGACTCCTCGCATGCGCCTGCTTCCTTAGCACCAAAGAGGAAACTGGCACCCTGCGCCTGATGGCGCCCGCCTAGCCTTGGTCGTCATGGCTCACGTCATGCGGACCTCCCGAGGTGCACCTTGCATAGATATCTCCGCTCCTCAGGAGCCAGCCTAGCGAGGCCATCCTGGAGGAGGTCTTGGAGTCATCCGCCTCACGAGGCTTGGCCCCTCGCGTGGGTCTTGAGTGGTGGCTGGTGAAGATGGGTTGTACCAGGCCGCTGGTGGATCCATGCCCTGGGCCGCAGGCAGGCAAGTCTGGGTACCCCCATTCCCAAGACGCCGACAGTAGCCCCTGGGCCAAAGGTGCACTCGGGCTTGGCTTCGAGGCGAAGCCATAGGGCAAGTGTGGAGCGCTGCAGGCCCCAACCGCCTGCGGCATCGATTGACGTGTGGTGATTGATAGGTCGTGGGTGTCTCCGCTTCCCCACGCTACCTCGGCAACTGCCCGACTTGATGATACCCTGCTACATGCAGAAGAAAATCATCAGTACCTTAGATCATGGATGCCGGTGGTTGGCCTCCCTCTGGCTATAAATGAGGAAGGGGCGGAGCCCCCGTTGCTCATTTCTTCCTCCATCCTGCTTGCTTCACTACAAAAAAATACACATCCGTGACATTTTGGGCCAAACGAAAAAAATTATGTCATACGTATGACACTTCTATGATGATAATTGTGACAAAACCCGGTATCATCATAGATGTGGTGGGCTCCTACTTCTATGACAAAAAGTCATGACAGAAAGTGGGCTTTTCGTCCTGGGCGGCCGGAGACGTAGCTGGATGATATTCTTTGGGCCGTCCATGATGGAAAAAAACATGGTAGAAGCGAGGGGGAGGAAAATTTCGGGGAGTTCACGGTTACGGTGGGAGGTCGGGGGCCGAGAGATGCGCGTTTCTCTCATACACGTACGCGCGTGCGTGCGAGGCGTCGGCTCTAACTGAACCCGAGCGAGGCGTTGGGCTCTAACTGAACCCGAGGGTTTGCACTATAGGCTACGCGTTACTGAACCCGAGCGATCGATCGATGGATGTTAACTAAACCCGATCGAGCGATTCCTTCGCTACTGCTGCTAACTGAAGTTGATCGATGCTGCCTCTGGGATGAACAGTGAGTGGTGGCGTTGCCTCTGGATGAACAGGACCCCGTGGTGTGGTGGAGGGCTGGATGAACAGTACATGGTGGAGGGGTGCCCGTGGAGGGGTGGTTGAACAGGACCCCGTGGTGTGGAGGGCTGGATGAACAGTAGACGGTGGAGGGGTGCCCGTGGAGGGGTGGTTGAACAGTAGCCGATGGAGTAGCGCGTGGTGGAGTTTGGATGAACAGGAGCCCGTGGAGGCTGGAGGAGGTCGAGGTTAGCCCGTGGAGGCTGGAGGAGGTCGACGGTGGAGATGAACAGTATCCCGTGGAGTCCCGTTTTGCGGTACACCACACCCCTCCCAATGAACAGGACCCCCGTTTCGACCGTAGCGCTCCAACACAAGTCCGTTTCGTCCATTTTGCAGTACGCCACACCCCTCCTGATCAACAGGACCCCCGTTTTGACCGTAGGAGGTCCATTTCCTCTGTTTTACGGTACGCCACACCCCTCCCGATCAACAGGACCCCCGTTTAGACCATAGGAGGTCTGTTTACTCCGTTGTGCGGTATGCCAGGCCTCGTTTCCATCGCCTGTTCCGTCCAAGCCCTCCCGATGAACACGACCACGCATTCCGTTCAGACCCAGTCGGTTGGCTCCCACGCATTCCGTTGCCTCTCGATGAACACGACGCATTCCATTGCCTCCCCATGAACACGACGACGATGTTGTTTCTCCGTTCCAACTCAGCCATGTACACGAGCCCTGGCCGTACGTATGCGCGAGTAGGCGTTCGAGACCCCGCTCGTATGTACACATACGTGTCCATATTTTCTTTCTTGCACCCTGGCCGCTATACGTACATGTACATGCTACGTGCGCGCCTCTACTACGACACGTACATGCCTGTACTACGACACGTGCACGCCTCTACATCCACCAGTATATATGTACGTACACGTTCGCGACCACAATGACAACGCTACCTATGCTTCGACCAGGTGGGTCCCGATTGTCAGGCACTTGCCTGCGAAGATGTAGCTGGTGGGTCCCAGCAGTCAGGGGGGCGAATCGTTTTTTTTTTGCCCGGACGCACTTCCTTGCGTGCGAAGATGTAGCTGGTGGGTCCCAGCAGTCAGGGGGAACATTTTTTCGTGAAATACAAAGGCCCGTCCGGTGGGTCCTAGCTGTCAGGTGGAGGAATCATTATTTTCCGCATAATAAGGAGGCACTTCCTTGCTGTGGCCGTGGACCCAGCTGTCAGCCTCTCCACGTACAGTCCATGTCCGATGGAAGTCATTCCTTGACCACGTTGACCACGCCGCGCCGAGAGCGCCAGGACGGTGGACGACGACGAGGCCTTGGAAGAAGACGACGGGGAGCCGGGGAAGACGCGGTAGTGGAAGCCCACGCGGAGAGGAGTACAAGGGTTCACTGGTTCGGCTGCGGTGTGAGGCTACCGTCGCCGCAGGGCCTGGACAGCGGTGGGAATAGTAGGGGGCGGTGAGGCCTCCACGGCAGCACAGCCGGCCACGGGAGGCAGGAGCATAAGGCACGACCGGTGCTGCTTTGGGCGGCTGGAGCAAGAAGACCAGAGGTTGAAGAAGCACTACGACCATTGGATGGACATCGTACAGTCACTGGAGCTAGAAACGTTTATATTGACTAAGTTGACAAAGCACTCCATCCCCGTCAACTTAGTAGGCCCACAAGTCAGCCTCCCACCAAGGTGGGTCCCAGCTAGCAGGGGGTATTCATTTTTTGTGCGTAATAAAGAGGCACTTCCGGTGGGTCCGAGCTGACAGCAGGGGGAACGTTTTTTTTGCAAAATACGGTGGCCCTCGGGTGGGTCCCAGCAGTCAGGGGCAACCGTTTTTTTCGCGAAATACTGGTGGATGTCCAGTGGGTCCCTGTTGTCAGGTGGAGGAATAATTATTTTCCGCGTAATAAGGAGTCACTTCCTTGCGGCTGCCATGCACCCAGCTGTCAGCCTCTCCACGTACAGTATTCTTCCGATGGAATTCGATCGTTGACCACATTGACCACTCCGCGCCAAGAGACCACGGCGGTGCACGACAACGAGGCCTAGGAAGGGGATGACACGGAGCCGGGGAAGACGCAGCAGTGGATGACCATGCGAAGAGGAGTACGAGCGTTCACTAGTTCGGCTGCGCTGTCGTCGCCGCAGAATAACAGGGGGTGTGGGTGAGGCCTCCACGGCAGCACAGCCAGCCACAGGAGGCAGGAGCAGGCGGCACGATCGGCGCTGCTTTGGGCGGCTGGAGCAAGAAGACCAGAGGTTGAAGAAGCACTACGGCCGTTGGATGGACATCGTACGGCCAGTCGAGCTAGAATCGTGCATATTGACTAAGTTGACAAAGCCCTTCGTCCCCATCAACTTAGTAGGCCCACTATACTGGGTCCCAGCTAGCAGGGGGAGTATTCATTTTTTGTGCGTAATAAGGAGGCACTTCCTTGCGTGTGAAGATATAGCTGGTGGGTCCGAGCTGTCAGCGGCGGTAACGTTTTTTTTCGCGAAATACAGAGGACCTTTCGGTGGGTACCAGATGTCAGGTGGAGGAATCATTATTTTGCGCGTAATAAGGAGGCATTTCCTTGCGTGCGGCTGTGGACCCAGCTGTCAGCCTCTCCACGTACAGTCGACTTCAAATGCATGTCGATCGTTGACCATGTTGACCACGCCACGCTGAGAGCACCAGGGCGGTGGACGACGGTGAGGCCTAGGAAGGGAACGACACGGAGACAGGGAAGACTCGGTAGTTGTTTTTGTTTCCCATGCGGAGGGGAGTACGACTTTACGAGGGTTTACTGGTTCGTCTCTCGTCGCTGGAGAATAACAGCAGGTGTGGGTGAGTATGTAACACCCTCGATGCGACTATGTCTCCCACGTGTCGAGGCACGACTTAGAGGCATAATCGCATTGAAGGCATATGTCGCAAGTTAGGCAATCTTCACAACATCCCATGTAATATAGATAATAAAAGGGGAGATAACATAGTTGGCTTCCACTTGCCATGTCAATCAAGTACATAGATAACATTACATCATCCAAACACTCACGGCCCGACTACGGCGCCAAAATAAAAGATAACCCAACATGCGACACGGTCCCGATCACCCCCAACTGGGCACCACTACTGATCATCAGGAAAGGAAACATAGTATCGTTGAGAGTCCTCGTCGAACTCCCACTTGAGCTTGAGCGCGTCACCTGGAGCGGAATCATCAGGCCCTGCATCTGGTGTAATAGTAATTTGTGAGCCACAGGGACTCAGCAATCTCGCACCCTCGCGATCAAGACTATTTAAGCTTAATAGGTATGGCAAGGTAAATATATGTGGAGCTGCAGCAAGCGACTAGCATATGTGGTGGCTATCCTGTTCACAAAAGAGAGCGGGAAGAGGAGGCAAAGCGCGAGCGAGAAACTAGAGAGCAACCTGCGCAAGCATTACTCCAACACCGTGTTCACTTCCCGGACTCCGCCGAGAAGAGACCATCACGGTAACTCATACTGTTGATTCATTTTAATTAAGTTAACGTTCAAGTTATCTACAACCGGACATTAACAAATTCCCATCTACCCATAACCGCGGGCACGGCTTTCAAAAGTTCAAATCCCTGCAGGGGAGTCCCAACTTAGCCCATGACAAGCTCTCACGGTCAACGAAGGAATAGACCTCCTCCCGAGACGTTCCGATCAGACTCGGTATCTCGATTCTTCAAGACACTTCGACAGGTTAAAACAAATCCAGCAACACCGCCCAAATGTGCCGACAAATCCTGATAGGAGATGCACATATCTCGTTCTCAGGGCACACTCAGATAGGTCAAGCTACGAGTAAAACCAACCCTCGAGTTTCCCCGAGGTGGCCCTGCAGGCTGCCTGGTTCGGACCAACACTCGGAGGAGCACTGGCCCGGGGGGGTTTAAAATAAGATGACCCTCGGGCTCCGGAAGCCCAAGGGAAAAAGAGGCTAGGTGGCAAATGGTAAAACCAAGGTTGGTCATTGCTGGAAAAGCTTCAATCAAGGCGAACTATCAAGGGGTTCCCATTATAACCCAATCGCGTAAGGAACGCAAAACCGGGAACATAACACCGATATGACGGAAACTAGGGCGGCAAGAGTGGAACAAAACACTAGGCGAGAGGCCGAGCCTTCCACCCTTTACCAAGTATATAGATGCATAAAGATAACATGGCAATATAATTATATCCCAACAAGTAAATAAATGTTCCAACAAGGAACGGCCTCCAATCTTCACCTGCACCTAGCAACGCTATAAGAGGGGCTGAGCAAAGCAGTAACATAGCCAATCAACGGTTTGCTAGGACATGGTGGGTTAGAGGTTCGACATGGAAATTTGGGAGGCTTGAAAGAAAGTGGTAGGCATCGTAGCATTGGCATAGCAAAAGAGCGAGCATCTAGCAAAGCAAAGATAGTAGTGATTTCGAGGGTATGATCATCTTGCCTGCAAAGTTGTCAGAGTTGACTGGATCCTCGAAAGCGAACTCAACGGGCTCCTCGTTAGCGAACTCGTCTCCCGGCTCTACCCAAACAAGACAAACAAGCAACAAGGACACAATCAACCACGTGCAAGGATCAAACAATATGATGCAAACATGGAATGCTATGCGGGATGCATATGCAAGATTTGACAAGAAATGCATGAACCTGGCCTCAACTTGGGAATCCAAGTGTGCCACTGGAAAGATGAGATGAAATCGCTTGAAAATGATATAAAGAACGCCGGAATCGGAGTTACGGTTTGGGAATGGCAAGCAATTCAAATATGACCATGTTCTGCGATTTACAGCAAGTAGCCATCTAAATGCAACAAGATGAGCATGCTACAGCACCCAAACATGGCATCAAAATACATGGCAGGGATGCATTCATGATGCTTAACAAAAGTCTAGCACCGAGCTACGGCCAATTCATCCATTAACAGGTTCAAACAAGCATGGCAAAAATGCATATGGTAAACAGATCTCGGACTTAGTGAAATTAACACTTGTCTGGAATTTCAGATCAGATAGCACTCTTCGGGGCAGCAAAACTACATGCTACAGGACCTGAACATGGAAAAGTAAAGCATGACATGGAGCTACTCAAAGAGATTAACAAAAGTCCCTTAGTGACCTTGAGCCAAAAGGGATCAGAAAATACAATTGTAAGCATGTGAACATGGCAAAAACATAATCAGTTCTCAGACTTAGTGAAAAACTGGAGCATGCTGAAACAGATATCAAGTAGGCATGTTTACGAGCTTGATGCACTCACTACAGAGCAAGTAATGACAAGCTAAGCATACACCCATCCAGAATACACAAAATGCAAGCTAGACATGGCAAGAACAATAGCATAGCATGCACGGATCAACTACAACATCCTCGGCAAAATCGCTAACAAGTAGACAATCTGCCCAGATTCACAAAGTAGCAAAAGTAGAGCTCGATTGACTCAAGCTAGGCTGCTCCATAATTGCAAACAAAGACATGGATGGATAGAGCACTACAAGATTAACAAAAAATCCTTACTGATCATCCTCAAAAGAGGCACGGATCACTAGGAAACAGCATGAACATATGGCATCATGAGATAAACAGCTCAAGGACTTAGTGGAAATGCTAAGTCCCTGAAATCAGCATTATCAAGAGCCTCACTTTGCAAGCTCGTGCTAGTCACCACACACATCACAAAAAAAAATGGGTTGCACCTCTGGAAAGATGGCAAAACCCTTAACAAAACATAGAGCTCATGGGCATATCATGCACACAATAATCATGGCAAAAATGACAAATATCTAAATGGAGCAGCATATCTGACAAATATCTCAAGTAGCACTCTTCTAACAGCATTTCGGGCATCAAGATGAACTCAAATGAAAATGATGCAATGGAATGAAACTATGTGCTCTCTGAGACGAATATTTTGATATGCTATATGCCCAAAACGGAGTTACGGATGCAAAGTTACGATGCGATGAACAGGATCATATGAACTAGGGTTTCGGGAGAAAGTCAACCACGTCTAGATCTGGATCTGGGGCGTTTCCCGAGGTTGGCCGGAGTGAGCTCGCCGGAGTTTGAAGTCGGCCGCCAGAGTTTGTTGGGGAGGCGGTGTGGGGCTTGCCGGAGTCGGTGGCCGGCCGGACCTCGCCGGATCCGGGCCGGGGCGGCGTGGAGGACGAGGCGGTGGGGCGTGGTCGCCAGCCAGGGGCGGCAGGGCGTCGAGCGGCAGGTTTGGCACACCGGCCGGCGCGGCGGCGCGGCGAGGTGGTGACCGGCGCGGGCGAGGAGGCGCGGGCGGCGGGGAAGAAGCAGCCGGGCGCGAGGCGCGCGGGCCGGGAGGGCCCCGCGCGGGCTGCGGCGGGCCGCGGTGATGGGAGTCCCAGTGAGGACACGTGTCAG
>NC_041382.1:234801082-234822984 GCF_002162155.2 Triticum dicoccoides | reverse complement strand
AGATCCGATTTTTAGGGTTTCGGAGAGGGGATCCGCGAATTTGGAGGAGGGGTCTTTATATAGAGGTAGAGGGAGCTAGGAGAGTCCAAATGAGGTGCGGTTTTCGGCCACGCGATCGTGATCGAACGCTCTAGATGATGGAGAGGGTTTTGGTGGGTTTTGGGCCAAAGTGGAGGGGTGTTGGGCTGCAACACACACGAGGCTTTTTCGGTCCCTCGGTTAACCGTTGGAGCATCAAACGAAGTCCATATGGTACGAAACTTGACAGGTCGTGATCGAACGCTCTAGATGATGGAGAGGGTTTTGGTGGGTTTTGGGCCAAAGTGGAGGGGTGTTGGGCTGCAACACACACGAGGCTTTTTCGGTCCCTCGGTTAACCGTTGGAGCATCAAACGAAGTCCAAATGGTACGAAACTTGACAGGCGGTCTACCGGTAGTAAACCAAGGCCACTTGGCAAGTCTTGGTCCAATCCGGAAATGTTTAATCCCCACACACGAAAGAAAGGTAGAAATGACCACCGGAGGAGAACGAAGCGCCGGAATGCAAAACGGACAACGGGGAAAATGCTCGAATGCATGAGATGAACACGTATGCAAATGCAATGCACATGATGACATGATATGAGATGCATGACAACGATAACAACACACGGAGACAAAGACCCGAACCCGAGAAATAAAATAACTTAACGCCGGAAACGGCAAGAGTTGGAATACATATTGGGAAAGTCATATTCGGGGTGTTACAACACTCCACCACTACGAAAGGATCTCGTCCCGAGATCTAGGACTGAAAGAACGTCGGGTACTTAGAACGGAGGTGATCCTCGCGTTCCCAGGTAGCTTCACGGTCGGAATGGTGTGACCACTTGACTTTGAGGAATTTGATTGACTTGTTGCGAGTCTTGCGTTCAGTCTCTTCAAGAATAGTAACTGGGTGCTCGCGATAAGAGAGATCTTCTTGGAGCTCAATGTCCTCGAAGTTCACGGTGCGGTCAGGAATCTTGAAGCACTTTCGAAGCTGAGAGACATGGAACACATCATGAACATTTGCAAAGTTTGAAGGGAGCTCGAGTTGATAGGCGAGATCGCCTCTCTTGCTGACAATCTTGAAAGGTCCCACGTATCTGGGGGCAAGCTTCCCTTTGATATCGAAGCAACGAGTACCTTTCATGGGAGAGACGCGGAGGTAAACATGATCTCCGATCTCGAAAGCCAAATCGCGGTGCTTACTATCATAGTAGCTCTTCTGGCGGGATTGGGCTGCTTTGAGGTTATCTCGAATGAATTTGCACATTTCCTCTGCCTCTGTGATTAAGTCATTACCCAAAAGCTGACGTTCACCGGATTCAGACCAGTTGGGAGGGGTACGGCACTTCCTGCCATAGAGAATTTCAAATGGGGCCTTGCCCGAACTTGCTTGAAAACTGCTGTTGTAGGAGAATTCAGCATAAGGAAGACAATCCTCCCACTTCATGCCGAAGGAGATCACACAAGCCCTGAGCATATCTTCAAGAATCTGGTTGACACGCTCGACTTGACCGCTAGTTTGAGGATGGAAAGCTGTGCTGAAGCGGATGTTGGTGCCCATGGCCTTCTGAAAAGAATCCCAAAACTTGGAGGTAAAGATGCTGCCACGATCTGAAGAGATCACTTGTGGAATACCGTGTAGAGAGACAATTTGAGAGGTATAGAGCTCTGCCAATTGAGCTGCAGTGATCGACTCTTTGATAGGCAGAAAGTGAGCCACTTGGTGAGTTTGTCGATGACAACGAATATAGCATCATTGCCACGCTTGGACTTTGGAAACCCAATCACGAAGTCCATCTCAATGTGGTCAAACTTCCATTCTGGAATGGCAAGAGGTTGGAGGAGACCCGGTGGCCTTTGGTGTTCTGCCTTCACTCTTCTGCAGACATCACACTCATTTACGAACTGAGCAATCTCGCACTTCATTCGAGTCCACCAATAAGCCTGCTTGAGGTCCTGATACATCTTCGTACTCCTAGGGTGGATGGAGAGGAGAGAATTGTGAGCCTCGTTCATGATCACTTTACGGAGGTCACCTTTGGTCACGACAATACGATCCTCGAAGAAGAGAGTGTCCTTGTCATCAAGGCGGTAGCACTTGTACTTGGGTTGACTCTTGGCAATCCCAATCTTCACCTTTTTCACCATAGCATCAAGAAGCTGGGCTTGGCGAATCTCGTCTTCCAAGGTAGGAGAGACTTGAAGGTTGGCGAGGAAACCTTGAGGAACAACTTGCAGGTTAAGTTTGCGGAAAGCTTCACAAAGCTCGGGTTGATAAGGCTTGAGAATCAGACTGTTGCAATAAGCCTTTCTGCTCAATGCATAAGCAATCACATTGGCCTTGCCTAGAGTATACTCGATACTCGGATTATACTCTTGAATCATTTCGACCCATCAAGTTTGCCTGAGGTTGAGATTAGGCTGAGTGAAGATGTACTTGAGACTCTTGTGGTCAGTGAAGATGTCCACTTTTCTTCCCAATAAGAGATGTCTCCAAGTCAAAAGAGCGTGCACAACTGCCGCCAACTCGAGATCATGAGTGGGGTAGTTCTTCTCATTGTGCTTCAACTGGCGAGAGGTATAAGCAACAACTTTCTTCTCTTGCATCAATACTGCGCCAAGACCTTGGAGAGAGGCATCACAAAAGACCTCGTACGGTTTGGATTCATCAGGCGGAGTCAGAACTGGAGCAGTGATCAATTTCTCTTTCAAAGTGTTGTATGAAATGTCACACTCCGGAGACCAAACGTACTTGACGTGCTTCTGGAGAAGATTTGAGAGAGGCTTCGCGATCTTAGAAAAGTTTTCAACGAATCTTCGACAGTAGCTTGCGAGACCAAGGAAGCTACGGAGTTGCTTCCCGTTCTGAGGAGGTTCCCAATTCACAATTGCAGACACCTTCTCAGGATTCACCGCAATGCCCTTGGCAGAGATGATATGACCAAGATAAAGAACCTCATCGAGCCAAAATTCGCACTTGGAGAACTTGGCGTAGAACTGGTGTTCCCTCAGCTTATCAAGCACCAAACGCAAGTGCTTGGCATGATCTTCCTTGTTCTTCGAGAAAACCAGAATGTCATCGAGATAGACCAAAACGAAGTCATTGGTGTAGGCGTTGAAGATGAAGTTCATCATGCGAGAGAAAGTCGGAGGAGCGTTGACGAGGCCAAAAGACATGACAGTGTATTCATATGAACCATAGCTTGTCCTGAAAGCCGTCTTGGGAATATCTTGCTCACGGATACGAATCTGATGATAACCCATACGGAGATCAAGCTTGGAGAATACTTGGGCACCTTTGAGTTGTTCGAACAGCTCATTGATGTTGGGAAGTGGGTATTTGTTCTTGATGGTCTTCTTGTTCAATGGACGGTAATCTACACAAAGTCGGTCCGTTCCATCCTTCTTCTTCACAAAAAGAACACCACAACCCCACGGAGAAGAACTAGGCCGGATGAGACCCATTCTCTCTTGAATATCGAGTTGCTTCTTCAGCTCCTTCAACTCTTCAGGTCCGAGCTTGTAAGGACGCTCGCACACTGGTTCCGTGCCAGGCTCAAGATCAATAACGAATTCAACTGGCCGGTGTGGAGGCATTCCTGGAAGCTCTTCTCGAAAGACGTCTTGATATTCGCAAACGACTGGAATTTGTGAGATAGCATCCAGTTCACCCTTCTCATTGAGAGAAAACAGACGGATGGTATCATCACGAGCGGCAAATACAATTACATCCTCAGACGAATGAGACAATTGAATCTGCCTGGCTGCACAGTCAAGATGTCCTTGTGCTTAGAAAGCCAATCCATTCCGAGAATAAGATCAATATCCGAGTTGCCAAGAACCATTGGGGAAGAAAGAAACTTGTAGTCGCCCAAGGTGATAGTAACATCTGGCACCTCCAGACTTGCACTCAAACGTTTGCCAGGAGAAACAATATCCATTTGTTTACCCAAATGAGACGAAATGAACTCATGCTTGGTAAAAAATGGCTTTGACATGAAACAATGCGATGCACCAGTGTCAAAAAGAACTTTTGCAGGAACATCGTTAACAGGAAGGTTACCCATGATGACATCTGATGAGTCCTCTGCCTGAGCTGCGTTCATCAAGTTGACCTTGGCGTGCTTGGGGTTATGCTTGACCACAACTGTACTTGCCGATCTCACAGGAGGAGGAGGAGGAGGAGGAAGACGCCTCTGATTGAGACACTTGTTGGCATAGTGACCCTTCTGTTGGCACTTGTTGCACGTGACCTCTGAAAGCGGACGGTGATACGAAGCACTCGATCTTGGAGCTTGAGACGAAGTCTTGTTCTGAAAGCCAGGGTTGGGTGGGTGGGAAGAACCACTGCCACCTTTGCTCTTCTGCTGATACGGCTGACGAAACGGAGGAGGAGGAAGCCAATACTTCTGCTGCTTGGCCACTTGAGTAGAGGAAGAAGGAGTAGCATCTCTGACTCGCTTCTTGGAAGCATCACACCTCAGTTGAGCGGCCTCTTACTTCAATGCCATGTTGTAGAACTCGTCGTACCTCAGGGGTTCAAAGAGAACAAGAGCGAGCTGAATTTCTTCTATGAGACCACCCCTGAACTAGTATATCATGCTCTTCTCATCAGGTATGTCCTGCTTGGCAAAGCGGGCGAGCTTCTGGAACAACTTGTTGTAGTCATAGACAGACAAAGAGCCTTGCTTCAGGTTGCGGAATTCCTCACGCTTGCCTTCAACCACGCTCTAAGGGATATGGTGAGCTCTGAAATCTTGACGGAATTCATCCCAAGTGATCACACGTCCACCTCTGGAATCCTTGTACTGCTGGAACCATTCTGCAGCTTGATCTTTGAGTTGGAAGGAAGCGAACTTGACAAAGTCCTCAGGCCTGACGTTACTGCACTCGAAATGCTTGCACAGATCCACAAGCCAATCGTCAGCATCGGTTGCCTCAACACAATTGCCGAAAGTCTTTGGCCCATTAGCAAGAAACTGGTTGAGTGTAGCAAAGTGATTCTGATTGTTGCCTTGGTTCCCTTGGTTGCCTTGATTGCGCTCTTGAAGAATTTGCATGATCAACTGTGTGTTTGCATTGGTTGCGGCCATCACAGCTTGCCATGCCTCCGGAGGAGGTGGAGGTGGTGGTGGATCTGGATTCGGAGTCGTGCGCGTTGGAGGAGCCATCCTGAAGAGGTTGACATCCATTAGCACATTGATAGACAAATATCGAAGCTGAATCCAACGAAATGAAAATTGCAACATATAGCCTTCACATCCGAACAAAATGAACGAATGCATTCCTCTTGAAATGGTCACATATCCATAAATTGAGAAGCCACGTAGAATTTAGGTAGAGAAATAAATCAACAAGGTACGGATCAAGAACGAATAATCGGTAAGAAAACCCAATCTCAAACCAACTACCCGTGGAAGAAGAACTAGAGCTACTAGAATTCCCACCTATGAAACTCCCGAACCTTTCCGGTTATGCAATCAGGTGTTGGGGATACAGGGGAAGCATAATATCTCACCCAAATCTAGCAAATCCTACATCCAGCTGTATCCATCCTTCAACACATAACCGAGAAAAACTTCGGAAACCATCTACCTCAACCTTCGAAAAGCATCCGTTATACAAGTTATGGCGATACTCCCAAACTCCCGCCCCAGTACTGGGTGGCGTCGAGGTTATCTCACCAATGAACTGCATAAAAGAGATTTTCGATGTCGGCGTACTAAACTCAGGTATTCCAGAACTGCAACGATAAATTTATGACGACAACACCTCAGAGCTCAACTCCCCAGGACACCTCCACAAAACCCCTGACAGGAGGCACCAAGACAATGTTCTCGTCATAAAACCATCGGAACGATTCCAAGATACCCGCGTGATCCTAAAAAAAATTTAGTGAAATTTGAGAAGAGAAGAGTCAAAACTCTACGTCAGGATGCCTTACCAGAGCGATGAGGAGACTGGGAAGTAAAAAAGAATTCCTAAACTCTCCGATATATAATTCCTAAATGACTCGAAACATTTTTCTAGACACAACTCGGCCGCTAAAAACGATCAAGCAATGGGGCTCCTAAGGTCGGGGAAGGCTCTGATTACCAACTTGTAACACCCTCGATGCGACTATGTCTCCCACGTGTCGAGGCACGACTTAGAGGCATAATCACATTGAAGGCATATGTCGCAAGTTAGGCAATCTTCACAACATCCCATGTAATATAGATAATAAAAGGGGAGATAACATAGTTGGCTTACACTCGCCACGTCAATCAAGTACATAGATAACATTACATCACCCAAACACTCATGGCCCGACTACGGTGCCAAAATAAAAGATAACCCAACATGCGACACGGTCCCGATCACCCCCAACTGGGCACCACTACTAATCATCAGGAAAGGAAACGTAGTATCGTTGAGAGTCCTCGTCGAACTCCAGCTTGGGCTCGAGCGCGTCACCTGGAGCAGAATCATCAGGCCCTGCATCTGGTGTAATAGTAATCTGTGAGCCACAGGGACTCAGCAATCTCGCACCCTCGTGATCAAGACTATTTAAGCTTATGTGGTGGCTATCCTGTTCGCAAAAGAGAGCGAGAAGAGGAGGCAAAGCGCGAGCGAGAAACTAGAGAGCAACCTGCGCAAGCATTACTCCAACACCGTGTTCACTTCCCGGACTCCGCCGAGAAGAGACCATCATGGTAACTCACACTGTTGATTCATTTTAATTAAGTTAAGGTTCAAGTTATCTACAACCGGACATTAACAAATTCCCATCTGCCCATAACCGCGGGCACGGCTTTCGAAAGTTCAAATCCCTGCAGGTGAGTCCCAACTTAGCCCATGACAAGCTCTCACGGTCAACGAAGGAATAGACCTCCTCCCGAGACGTTCCGATCAGACTCGGTATCTCGGTTCTTCAAGACACTTCGACGGGTTAAAACAAATCCAGCAACACCACCCGAATGTGCCGACAAATCCCGATAGGAGCTGCACATATCTCATTCTTAGGGCACACTCAGATAGGTCAAGCTACGAGTAAAACCAACCCTCGAGTTTCCCCGAGGTGGCCCCGCAGGCTGCCTGGTTCGGACCAACACTCAGAGGAGCACTGGCCCGGGGGGGTTTAAAATAAGATGACCCTCGGGCTCCGGAAACCCAAGGGAAAAAGAGGCTAGGTGGCAAATGGTAAAACCAAGGTTGGGCATTGCTGGAAAAGCTTTAATCAAGGCAAACTATCAAGGGGTCCCCATTATAACTCAACCGCGTAAGGAACGCAAAATCCGGGAACATAACACCGATATGACGGAAACTAGGGCGGCAAGAGTGGAACAAAACACTAGGCGAGAGGCCGAGCATTCCACCCTTTACCAAGTATATAGATGCATAAAGATAACATGGCAATATAATTATATCCCAACAAGTAAATAAATGTTCCAACAAGGAACGGCCTCCAATCTTCACCTGCAACTAGCAACGCTATAAGAGGGGCTGAGCAAAGCGGTAACATAGCCAATCAACGGTTTGCTAGGACATGGTGGGTTAGAGGTTTGACATGGAAATTTGGGTGGCTTGAAAGCAAGTGGTAGGCATCTTAGCATTGGCATAGCAAAAGAGCGAGCATCTAGCAAAGCAAAGATAGTAGTGATTTCGAGGGTATGATCATCTTGCCTGCAAAGTTGTCAGAGTTGACTGGATCCTCGAAAGCAAACTCAATTGGGTCCTCGTTAGCAAACTCGTCTCCCGGCTCTACCCAAACAAGACAAACAAGCAACAAGGACACAATCAACCACGTGCAAGGATCAAACAATATGATGCAAACATGGAATGCTATGCGGGATGCGATGCAGGATGCATATGCAAGATTTGACAAGGAATGCATGAACCTGGCCTCAACTAGGGAATCCAAGTGTGCCACTGGAAAGATGAGATGAAATCTCTTAAAAACGATATAAAGAACGCCGGAATCGGAGTTACGGTTTGGAAATGGCAAGCAATTCAAATATGACCACGTTCTGCGATTTACAACAAGTAGCCATCTAAATGCAACAAGATGAACATGCTACAGCACCCAAATATGGCATCAAAATACATGGCAGGGATGCATTCATGATTCTTAACAAAAGTCTAGCACTGAGCTATGGCCAATTCATTCATTAACAGGTTCAAACAAGCATGGCAAAAATGCATATGGTAAACAGATCTCAGACTTAGTGAAATTAACACTTGTCTAGAATTTCAGATCAGATAGCACTCTTCGGAGCAGTTAAACTACATGCTACAGGACCTGAACATGGCAAAGTAAAGCATGACATGGAGCTACTCAAAGAGCTTAACAAAAGTCCCTTAGTGACCTTGAGCCAAAAGGGAACAGAAAATACAATCGCAAGCATGTGAACATGGCAAAAACATAATCAGTTCTTAGACTTAGTGGAAAACTAGAGCATGCTGAAACAGATATCAAGTAGGCATGTTTACGAGCTCGATGCACTCACTACAGAGAAAGTCATGACAAGCTAAGCATACACCCATCCAGAATACACAAAATGCAAGCTAGACATGGCAAGAACAATAGCATAGCATGCACGGATCAACTACAACATCCTCGGCAAAATCGCTAACAAGTAGACAATCTGCCCAGATTCACGAAGTAGCAAAAGTAGAGTTCGATAGACTCAAGCTAGGCTGCTCTATAATTTCAAACAAAGACATGGACGGATAGAGCACTACAAGATTAACAAAACATCCTTACTAATCATCCTCAAAAGAGGCACGGATCACTAGGAAACAACATGAACATATGGCATCATGAGATAAACAGCTCAAGGACTTAGTGGAAATGCTAAGTCCCTGAAATCAGCATTATCAAGAGCCTCACTTTGCAAGCTCGTGCTAGTCACCACACACATCACAAAAATACATGGGTTGCACCTCTGGAAAGATGGCAAAACCCTTAACATAACATATGTAGAGCTCATGGGCATATCATGCACACAATAATCATGGCAAAAATGAAAAATATCTAAATGGAGCAACAGATCTGACAAATATCTCAAGTAGCACTCTTCTAACAGCATTTCGGGCATCAAGATGAACTCAAATGAAAATGATGCAATGGAATGAAACTATGTGCTCTCTGAGACGAACATTTTGATATGCTATATGCCCAAAACGGAGTTACGAATGTAAAGTTACGATGCGATGAACAGGAGCATATGAACTAGGGTTTCCGGAGAAAGTCAACCACGTCTGGATCTGGATCTGGGGCGTTTCCCGAGGTTGGCCGGAGTGAGCTCGCCGGAGTTTGAAGTCGGCCGCCGGAGTTTGTTGGGGAGGCAGCGTGGGGCTTGCCGGAGTTGGTGGCCGGCCGGACCTCGCCGGATCCTGGCCGGGGCGGCGTGGAGGACGAGGCGGCGGGGCGGTGGTCGCCGGCCAGGGGCGGCAGGGCGCCGAGCGGCGGGTTCGGCGCACCGGCCGGCGCGGTGGCGCGGCGAGGTGGTGACCGGCGTGCGCAAGGAGGCGCGGGCAGCGGGGAAGAAGCAGCCGGGCGCGAGGCGCGCGGGCCGGGAGGGCCCCGCGCGGGCTGCGGCGGGCCGCCGCGATGGGAGTCCCGGCGAGGACACGTGTCAGCTCCCGGTTGGGCAGGCGGTGGTGGCGGACGCGTCCGGCTCCGTCCGTACGTGTCCGGCGGCGGCGGAGATCCGATTTTTAGGGTTTTGGAGAGGGGATCCGCGAATTTGAAGGAGGGGTCTTTATATAGAGGTAGAGGGAGCTAGGAGAGTCCAAATGAGGTGTGGTTTTTGGCCACGCGATCATGGTCGACGGATCTAGATGATGGAGAGGGTTTTGGTGGGTTTTGGGCCAAAGTGGAGGGGTGTTGGGCTGCAACACACATGAGGCCTTTTCGGTCCCTCGATTAACCGTTGGAGCATCAAACGAAGTCCAAATGGTACAAAACTTGACAGGCGGTCTACCGGTAGTAAACCAAGGCCACTTGGCAAGTCTCGGTCCAATCCGGAAATGTTTAATCCCCACACACGAAAGAAAGGTAGAAATGACCACCGGAGGAGAACGAAGCGCCGGAATGCAAAACGGACAACGGGGAAAATGCTCGAATGCATGAGATGAACAGGTATGCAAATGCAATGCACATGATGACATGATATGAGATGCATGACAACGATAACAACACACGGAGACAAAGACCCGAACCAGAGAAAATAAAATAACTTAACGCCGGAAACGGCAAGAGTTGGAATACATATTGGGAAAGTCATATTCGGGGTGTTACAACACTCCACCACTACGAAAGGATCTCGTCCCGAGATCTAGGACTGGAAGAACGCCGGGTACTCAGAATGGAGGTGATCCTCGTGTTCCCAGGTAGCTTCACGGTCAGAATGGTGTGACCACTTGACTTTGAGGAATTTGATTGACTTGTTGCGAGTCTTGTGTTCGGTCTCTTCAAGAATAGCAACTGGGTGCTCGTGATAAGAGAGATCTTCTTGGAGCTCAATGTCCTCGAAGTTGACGGTGCGGTCAGGAGTCTTGAAGCACTTTCGAAGCTGAGAGACATGGAACACATCATGAACATTTGCAAAGTTTGAAGGAAGCTCGAGTTGATAGGCGAGATCGCCTCTCTTGCTGACAATCTTGAAAGGTCCCACGTATCTGGGGGCAAGCTTCCCTTTGATACCGAAGCGACGAGTACCTTTCATAGGAGAGATGCGGAGGTAAACATGATCTCCGATCTCGAAAGCCAAATCACGGTGCTTACTATCATAGTAGCTCTTCTGGCGGGATTGGGCTGCTTTGAGGTTATCTCGAAAGACTTTGCACATTTCCTCTGCCTCTGTGATTAAGTCATTACCCAAAAGCTGACGTTCACCGGATTCAGACCAGTTGAGAGGGGTACGGCACTTCCTGCCATATAGAATTTCAAATGGGGCCTTGCCCGAACTTGCTTGAAAACTGTTGTTGTAGGAGAATTCAGCATAAGGAAGACAGTCCTCCCACTTCATGCTGAAGGAGATCACACAAGCCCTGAGCATATCTTCAAGAATCTGGTTGACACGCTCGACTTGACCGCTAGTTTGAGGATGGAAAGTTGTGCTGAAGCAGATGTTGGTGCCCATGGCCTTCTGAAAAGAATCCCAAAACTTGGAGGTAAAGATGCTGCCACGGTCTGAAGAGATCACTTGTGGAATACCATGCAGAGAGACAATTCGAGAGGTATAGAGCTCCGCCAATTGAGCTGCAGTGATCGACTCTTTGATAGGCAGAAAGTGAGCCACTTGGTGAGTTTGTCGATGACAACGAATATAGCATCATTGCCACGCTTGGACTTTGGAAACCCAGTCACGAAGTCCATCTCAATGTGGTCAAACTTCCATTTTGGAATGGCAAGAGGTTGGAGGAGACCCGCTGGCCTTTGGTATTCTGCCTTCACTCGAATGCATGAGATGAACACGTATGCAAATGCAATGCACATGATGACATGATATGAGATGCATGACAACGATAACAACACACGGAGACAAAGACCCGAACCCGAGAAAATAAAATAACTTAACGCCGGAGACGGCAAGAGTTGGAATACATATTGGGAAAGTCATATCCGGGGTGTTACAGAGTAGAGGGATGGCTAGGCCAGCAATGGGAGTACGGTGGGACGGTGAGGCCTGCGCGGCAGCAGAGCCGGCCGTGGGGAGGAGGGAGCAGGCAGTCCCGCCGGCGCTTGTTTGAGCGGCTGGAGCAGGAAGAGCAGAGATTGAAGAAGCACGACGGCCGTTGGATGGACATCCAACAGTATACAGGCCATCTGTGGAAAGCCTCAAATCTGTGGAAAACAGCATACAACTCATCTGCCATTATTTCAAATAATTTACAGCCCATTTGCTAATTCTTACGGGTTTTTTTGGAGCCCATATTCTTTTTATTAGCATTACAGCCCATATTGTGGCCACGATTAAAAAATTATACAAAATTTTGCATATGTCGGTGCGGTCTGAACTATTTTTAATCCCGAAATTTCGAGTCCCATTCAGACTGATTTTAAAAATAAATGTATATCAATATAAAATCCAATAAATTGTCCACGCATAAAAATCAATGCAATTTAAAATCTTGAAATGAAAAAAGATATTTGAAACTAATTCTCGGTTTGGTGTGTTTTAAAAATGTACAACCCATTTCTTATTATTGATAGGCCATTTTCTCGGCCAGCCGAATGAAGCTCTCCTCGTCTTGAAAGATTTGCAGCCCAACAGGCCTCATAAAGCGACTTACTTGACAAATCACAAAAAAACTGGGCTAGCCATTTTCAGAAAGAAAAAAATTACTGGGCTGGTCTGTGGTAAACATAAAAGAAAAGGCTATCTAGATAGGCCAGAGTGTCCCGCACAGCCCAGTTGACACCCTGCTTCCGTCTCTAGAACAAATTAGATAAATGCCACTCCAATTATGGTGATTCATAAAAATGCCACTGCAATTTCCAAACTTTGAAAAATGCCACTGCAATTTTTGCAAACTTTGAAAAATGCCACTACAGTTTGCAAACTTTGAAACATGCCACTCCAGACTTCAAAAAATGCCACTAGAAATGGCATGAAATGACATTTTCCAAAGTTTGGAAATTGAAGTGGCATTTCTCGGATACACCAGATTTGGAGTGGCATTTATCAAATTAACCCAAAACAAAAATAACTGGCCGATCTGCTGGGTCCCTGGTGCCAGCCGCTCGTTGTGCAATTCTCTCGTTTACTGACTACGTTGACAATGGCATGGGACCCAGATGTCAGAAATCCACTAGGAGGAGCAATTTTTATTGGCTTGAAATAAGGATGCACTTGCTTGCGTACTGCCATGACCTTGGCGGGTCCCTGCTATCATCCTCTCCACGTACAATCATCTCCTGATTGTGTACGCGTCAACTTGCTAGGTCCACAAGTCAGCCTCTAAACCCGTGGAGGACAAATACAACCCATTTAAAAAAATAACAGCCCATTCCATACGTTGAAATGGAAAGTTCAACATTCAGAGCAAAGTAACAGGTCTGATCCACATATAGAGTACTGAACTTCCACGTTGACAACCATCATAGCCAAGTTAACTATCTACTCCCACTAATACTCTAGTAGCGTACAAGTACTAAATTACTCTTAGCTAACTAGACGATGTCGGCCGCCATCTGTGGTACACGCTAAACGCCAGCACTGGCATCGTGCGCCTCGCCTCGGACTTGCAAGAGGTGCGATAGGGCGCGTTGCTCGCGCGCATTGGCCCTTTCCATGCCGGCGTGGTCCACTGAAGCTTCGGCTTCCAAGCGGGACACCAACTTGACGAGATGGTAGTAAAAATCAGTGTCGTGAATATGTGCGTGCCCGACAGCCTCCAGGGCTATTTGTCGGGAGCCGGCCTCCATGTAGTCGGCCCAGTTGTGGGCGCTCTGCTCGTGACTCAGAGCATCGGTGCGCTGCTGCTCCATGTCCCGCTGGCTGCGCAAATCAGCGATCCGCTGCTCCTCCGCCAGGCGGTCGCGCTCCAAAAACTCCTGCTCCTCCGCCATGCGGCCGCGCTCCAACAACTCCTCGATCTCCGCATTGCCATCTAAAGACAGATAGAATGCCTCCTCCCTCCGTCTGCCTTCCGGTGAAAACCCGAACACTAGTTCCGGCGGTGACCTCCTCCGGTGTCGCCTACCGCGGACGGGCGGGGGCATGGCGGACGTGGCGAGCAACGTCGGGTCGGTGGGGGCTTATGAGGATATGGTGAGTTGGGGCACGGTGGCACCGGAGAAAGCTGGGAAGCAGTACTTATAGGCGGAAGGTATCGCGACGGTCATCGGAATTCAACACATAATGGCTTAGCGCGCCAGCTTGCCGTGGAAAACTAGAGAAACTGAAATTATGACGGTGTCGTCCCGTCCCGTCTGGGTCGCACGTCAGCATTGCGGTCAAACGAGTGCACTCGAATCATCTCCCTCCTTGTCAATAATGATTCCATGGATTTAAAAAGTGCACAACAATTAAAGCGTATCTTTTTTTGCATCAGTTTGCTGACTTAATTACGGCCGACTGCATGGAGGCACTCAGAATCACTCGCAGGCAGTATGCGAAGCAGCATGCAACGAGTCGCAGGCCAGGGCATGCATGCAGCCACTTAAATCACTGGAATTAATTAGGCTTAAACTTCTGCATGCCGTTAATTAGTGCCATGCCTTGGTCTTGTTGCTTTGCTCACGAAATTAATTAGGCTTAAACTTCTTCGGAGGTAGGCATTTTTATCCGTGTAGGATCGATAGTGTAGCTTGTCAGTTTCTTCAGAGGTAGGCATTTTTATTCAAAAAACTGCCACTTCACATCTTGCGTCGCAAATAAAACTGCCAGGAGCGCATTTATAGGCTAGCTAGTGATCGATCAGTAACTTGTAAACACTGAGCGAACAGAAATAAGTAACTTTTAATGCATCTCAACGATTCATAGATCATATACAAATATGTAGCTCCAAAAGCAAAGATCAGCCACTTCGGATCTTGCGTCACAACTAAAACTAACTAGTACGATTCCCATACATAAGATCAACATGTTAATGCATCTCAATGATTCACAGATCATATACAAATATGTAGCTCCAAAAGCAAAGATCTAGAAAAAACATCTGTTCTTCCTACTAACATGGATGCTTCCCTTGGCCAACATTCAGTACAGACTGAAAGACAAATTTGTTTGTGAAGTCTACAATTCCTCTTGCAAACTTAAATGGTGCACCAACAGCTGGAACCATGAGAATGAACCACACATGATGGAGGAACATCCACTACAATATGATTTGGTCTTCTCTCGATCACACCGCGAGATTATTTTTGGAATACAAACTTTAACTTAGGCAAAGTGATGCCCATTGTACAATCAGACCAAAGCAATGAAGCACCTAGTGTTGGCTAATAAATAGTACAGTACTACTTTTCTGTAGTCCATGAAGTGACTATCCAATCTTTCTGTGTCTATTTTCAAATGGCACTGCATGCAGTGACTATACTATTCTCTTGTGCAGTTCAACCAAAATTGTGGACACTTTGTTTGTTTGCCAAATAGCAACGGGCAGACATCTCTGTCTGCACAAATATCAAGCAGCTAGTAAACATATACCACACCTTGTATTTTCGGTTTAAACATGTCTCTTCCAGTTAGCATGTGTCATGTTCTGCACTAGACAATCTGATACAGTTATGTTTTGCCCTAGACAATTTCATACTGAATTGATTTGTTGGTTCTGAACAGAAATATAGCGCCTGTTCTTCATCAGACCAAGGATATCCATGTTCGCAGTGATGGAAGAGGTGAAATCGATACAACCAAAATTGAGCATCCAATCATTGAATCCTGTCCTACACCTCCAATGTAGGTCCACCCTGCCAATAAATTCACATGCAAACCACTAGTATTACTATCTAATGATGGTACAAAAAGAGTAGCAAGATAGTAGGAAACCATGTACCTTCGTAATGAACAGCTCTTAGTGCCACCAATTGGATATAAAGGTTTGGAAAAAAACATGCTCCTAATGTTGAACCAGTTGGACTTTTTGTGCAGTTCCACTAAAATCGAGCATCCCTGTTTGCATAAATATTGAAAGTGTGATTACTCTAAAAGTGGCACTAGTTGAAGCATAGACTCACAAATATAAGTGAGGGAGTCCTGGATTAGGGGGTATCCGGACAGCCGGATTATATCCTTTGGTCGGACTGTTGGACTATGAAGATACAAGATTAAAGACTTCGTCCCGTGTCCGGATGGGACTCTCCTTAGCGTGGAAAGCAAGCTTGGCAATACGGATATGTAGATCTCCTTCCTTGTAACTGACTCTGTGTAACCCTAGCTCCCTCCGGTGTCTATATAAACCGGAGGGTTTAGTCCATAGGAACAACAACAATCATACCATAGGCTAGCTTCTAGGGTTTAGCCTCTTCGATCTCGTGGTAGATCAACTCTTGTACTACTCATATTATCAAGAACAATCAAGCAGGATGTAGGGTATTACCTCCATCAAGAGGGCCTGAACCTGGGTAAAACATTGTGTCCCCTGCCTCCTGTTACCATCCGCCTAGACGCACAGTTCGGGACCCCCTACCCGAGATCCGCCGGTTTGGACACCGACATTGGTGCTTTCATTGAGAGTTCCTCTGTGTCGTCATCGTTAGGCTTGATGGCTCCTTCGATCATTGATAGCGATGCAGTCCAGGGTGAGACTTTTCTCCCCAGACAGATCTTTGTATTAGGCGGCTTCGCACTGCGGGCCAACTTGCTTGGCCATCTGGAGCAGATCGAGAGTTACGCCCCTGGCCACTAGGTCAGGTTTGGAAGCTTAAACTACACGACATCCGCAGAGACTTGATCTTTGACGGATTCGAGCCCCTGCCGAATGCGCCGCACAGTCACGATGAGCATGATTTAGCTCTACCATCGGACAGTGTTCAGGAGACTGCACCGGCAACCGCTCCGACCCTCAATTCGGAGCCAATTGCACCATCCATGGACGGGTGGATAGAGCCCGCAATGGAGGCCGTATTCTCAGCAGCGATCGAGCCGAGTATCGACCTTACCCTTCACGGGAGCCGTGACGCAGAACTGCCGGACTCTTCCCCGGCCACGGAATCCGAACCGCCCGCGCCCGTGCCTATCGAATCCGACTGGGCGCTGATCATGGAGTTCACCTCCACGGATATATTTCAGCACTCGCCCTTCGGCGACATACTGAATTCATTAAAGTCTCTCTCCTTGTCAGGAGAGTCCTGGCCGAACTATGTCCGGCAGGATTGGGATGTGGATGACGAAGAAATTCTCCGCCCACCCACCACCCACTTAGTAGCCACTATCGACGATTTGACCGACATGCTCGACTTCGACTCCGAAGATATCAACGGTATGGACGACGATGTAGGAGATGTATACGTGGTGGACACACCCAAAGAAAACGACGACGAGGAACGGTAGGACGCAGCGAAGGATTGTTCCCTCGAGAAGCAGTCAAAGCGGCGGCGTACTAGGAAAAGGGCTATAGATGATATGGCCACTAATGGCGCACCAGATATGTGGTGCGCCACTAATGGCGCACCAGATATATGGTGCACCACTACTATATAGTAATGGCGCACCATGAGTTGGTGCGCCATTAGTGTGGTAGACACTAATGGCGCACCAGACACACGGTGCGCCATTAGTAACAAATTTTTTTCCAAAAATACTAATGGCGCACCAGGGAAGGGTGCGCCATTACTAGTTTAACTACTAATGGCGCACCACCAACGCGGTGCGCCACTACTATTTTTTTAATTTTTTTGCGGCACTACTAATGGTGCACCTCAAGCTGGTGTGCCATTAGTAACCAAGGTTACTAATGGCGCATTTGTGGGTGGTGCGCCATTAGTAACCTGGGACCAGCTAGATATTTTGGATAGCCACACCTACACACTCACTTTCCCCACTTCATTCTCTCCACCTCCTCCTCCAAGCTTGTGTCGGCTGCCTCCTCCTCCTCACCTCATTTGCACCATAGATTCATCAAAATTTAGTGGTTAAATTACCTTTTTTTGATAGGTAAGTAAGGGGAAAGCTATCTTTATGTTGTAGATCTACTTTTTTTCTCCCTAGCTCGCTCCAACAACGTGCACATGCACTTTTTATGGCCTTGCTAGATCTATGTATGTTTGTGGTGCTGCATATGTTTGTGGTGTTGCATATATGTTTGTGTTTGCAGGTACCGATATTTGAAATGTCATAGTTGCCAATATTTTGCCGGAATGTTGATTCATTTCCGTTTCGGAGAGAATTTTGGCACTATGCATTCTTTTTAGTCCTATTTTAAGGGAAAGTCATGCCAAATTTTTTCTTGGTTCTAAAATATCATTTTGTTCTACCCCGCAGGCGACCATGGTCCGCACGATGACCGAAGGCATCATGAATAGGTTTTTGAGCTCCACGAAGGCCGAGATGCTTCAAAAGAATGAGATGGAGATAAGATGTCCGTGTCGAAGATGCAATCTGAAGAGCCTTATTGCAGACCCGAATTCCGGGTAGGTGCGGGACCACCTGCTCTTGCGTGGTTTCATGGATGGCTATTGGTGGCAAGGTGATGAAGATGACTATGAAGTCGTCCATGGGGGCCGGGCAAGAAATGAGGAAGGGCAGCAAAAAAACACCGCGGCGAGGGCGGGCGAGAAGACGAAGAATCTCGAGGACATGATCACGACGGTGATATTGTACATAGTCATCATGTAGAAGATGTCAGACATGATGATGAGGAAGATCAAGACGAAGGGCATGATCATGAAGATGAAGATGCCAGAGCAGAAGACGATGGAGGATGGGTGCAGGACCCTCATATTCAAGAGCTGCTTCTCAAGCAGACGGATAACACAAGAGCTGCCACCCGAGAGAAAGCCAAGCTGGATCAACTGGAGATAGACGCGGTTACTCCATTGTATGAAGGATGCAGGCCCGAGGATACCCGCCTGAAAGTAACGCTCATGGCTCTGGAGATGAAGGTAAAACACAACATGACCGACGCATGCTTCGACGAGAACATGTCATTCTGGCACGAACGTCTTCCCAAGGGAACAAGTGCCTGACCAGTTTCGAGGAGGCGAAGAAAATCGTGTGTCCTCTGGATTTACCGCACGTGAAATACCATGTGTGCATGAACAATTGCATCATTTATCGGGACGAGCATGCGGAGTCTACCATATGTCTGGTGTGCGGCGTCACTCGATACAAGAAGAGGAAGAAAGCTCCTCGAAAAGTGGTGTGGTACTTTCCGATCACTCCTCGTATGCAGCGGTATTTCGCGGACCCTAAGGTAGCAAAGCTCCTGCATTGGCACACGGATAGGGAGGAGAAGAAGCGAGAAGATGACAGAAATGATCCGGAGATAAATAAAAAAAGACAAGATGCTGAGTCACCCTAAGGATGCGAGCCAGTGGCATGCGTTGAACTTCGAAGACCCAGAATTTGGGAACAATCCAAGGAACATCATGCTGGGCGCGAGCACCGATGGAGTCAATTCGTTTGGCAGCCAGAGAAGCACACATAGCACATGGCCTGTGTTTGTGTGGATGAACAACCTTCCCCCCTGGTTGTGCATGAAGAGGAAGTACATTCACATGACTATGCTAATTGAAGGGCCGAAACAACCAGGGAATGACATTAATATGTATCTGGGGCTGCTGAAAGAGGAGCTTGACACGCTGTGGAAAACGCCAGCCAATATGTGGGACACTGCAGAGAAAGAACATTTCCCTATGAGAGCCGCACTGCTCACGACGGTGCATGACTATCTCGGTTATGGATACCTCGCGGGGCAGGTGGTCCACGGATTTTCCGGATGCGTTAGGTGCATGGATGACACAATGTATCGCCAGCTAGATAGAGATCCCGGGTCTTCGAAAACCGTGTTCATGGGACATCGAAGGTGGCTTCGCGACGATGACCCGTGGAGAAAACGCAAGGAGCTGTTCAATGGTGAAACCGAACCCCGAAGACGCCCGCGTACGAGGAGCGGCGAGGAAATAGATGAGCTGTTGAAAAATTGGAAAGATTGCCCACAGCCGAGAAAGAAGCAAAAGGCGCCAGAGCCGGGAAAGAAACGAAAGGCGCCAGAGCCGCTGCTGAAGGTATGGAAAACAAGGTCTGTTTTCTGGGACTTGCCGTACTGGAAGATCCACCGTGTGCCTCACAGCCTTGATGTCATGCATATCACGAAGAACATGTGCAAGAGTCTGCTTGGTACCCTGCTCAACATGCCAAAGAGGACCAAAGATGGGCCAAAAGCAAGGGCAGACTTGAAATCAATGGGCATCAGGGAGGAGCTTCACACTAATGATGATGATGATGAGGCGAAGCAGGACACAGAAAGTCGTCGCAAAGGCAAAAAGGCCAAGAAGACCGGAAATGACTACCCTCCCGTGTGCTTCTGTCAGGACCCCGACTCGATGTCACATCGATCTAGCCGGTAACACCTCATATCACTTTGCGGCCTCACGCGCGGTATCCCCACGGGTGTCGCCTTACCTTTGCCCGGGACCGTTTGCGCCTTTTGACTCACGTATATGATAGTGTCGCTAGCATCCATATGATAAGGAGCCCGGGCTGACATGACTAGTCGTAAACCCAAAGTGGCACAGACTTACAGGGACAGGCATTCATGACCCAGCTTCGAACGTGTCGGTCATCAGCAAGTGGGTCCGGGCTGTAGCACTGGGCTAGCAGGACTCCGGTAAACCGGGCTGTAGCGGGCTAACAGGACTCCGGTACTCAAAGCGTGACATTTCCACGAAGGGACAGACACAGGAACGAAGAAGGACACATGCCGGCCAGCCTAAGTGTTCCAGAGCAGTAGCAAGCTACCATGGCTCAGCGGTAACACTAGGAGACATTTCCCGGTAAGAGAGGCTACTAAAGATAAACAACTAGATAGTCAGATCCCACACATACCAAGCATTTCAATAACATACACACAATATGCTCGATATGTGCAATACAACATGGCATCACAAAATGACTCTACGACTCAAGTAGTTTATTCAATAGGCTCCGAGGAGCGAGACATTACAAACATGGGTCTCATGACCCAACAATCAGAGCATACAAGTCAAAACACAAGCGGAAGCTATCATGTCTGAGTACAGACATCTATAACTGAAAAAGGCTGAGAAGCCTGACTATCTATCAGATCCTGCCGAGGGCACAAGATCGTAGCTGAGGTAACAAGCTAAACGTCGAAGTCCATGCGGAACTACTAGTGAGACTGAAGTCTCTCTGCAAAACATATAATAGGCAATCGTGAGTACAAATGTACCCAGCAAGACTTACATCAGAACTATCTACATATGCATCATTATCAACAAAGGGATGGTGGGGTTTAACTGCAGCAAGCCAGCTTTGACTCGGTGGCTATCCTGAACTACGACTGCGAGTAACTTTTTTGAGGTGGCGCACACGAGTCCACATATTCACCATATCAATACACCACTATGGATCCGCTCCCGTCTCCCTACGAGAACGCCATCCATAGCACTCACGCTTATCTTGCGTATTTTAGAGTATCCACTTTCACTTGTCTATGAACTGATATAAGCAACCCAGAAGTCCTTTTCCGCGGACACGGCTATTCGAATAGATCATATTAACCCTGCAGGGGTGTACTTCTTCACACACGCTCTCACCACTTACCGCCGTTTACACGACATGTACTCGGCAACCTTCAAGCGGAAGCCCAATGTGGGTGTCGGCCACGGCCTGCCTAAACACTCAAGTCTCTGGTCCAGGTTTATCGCCTATTCGGGTTCCATCCATGAGGAGATCCGGCCGGAGTTTCGCTCACAGCCCCAAACGATGTGAACAGGGTTCCCGAGATACCAAACGGGCATCCGGTACACCGTGCCACATGCCTACCGCATCACAGCCCACCCCTACGGTCAGCGCTGCGCACGGCCTCCAGCATACTACAAACACCAGAAACTACTTGCAACTCCTGGACAGAGGACAAGGGTGATCAAGAAGCCGAGAGGGTCCATTGGTTTCGGGCCCAATGCGTGGTAGTAGCTGAATCATGGATCACAAACACAGAACTCAGTTCCTGAGGACGGCTGCAATGAGACAACCCACCATGTACTCCTACATGGCCTCTCACCGCTACCTTTACCAAATCGTGTTCACACACTTAGCTCACACACAGTAGGACATGTTCACACGCCTCTGATTCATCCCGGATGAATCAGACCTGACTCAACTCTAAGCAGTAGCAGGCATGACAAACAAACATGAATGAGTAGGCACAACAGGGCTCAAACAACTCCTACTCATGCTAGTGGGTTTCATCTA
>NC_041382.1:234794500-234800465 GCF_002162155.2 Triticum dicoccoides | reverse complement strand
GGGGGGGTTTATTTTAGTTTAATTAAGGATTAAGACACTAGGGCCCACATGTCAGTGTCTATTAAACTAACTAATATTTAGTTAACACTAATCCTAGCCTAATTAGCCGGGCGGGCCCGCAGGTCAGTGAGAGAGAGGGGGGGTCAAACCTGGCAGTGGGGTCAACCCACGCCGGTCATCGGGTCAGCGGTCGCCGGCGTTTAGCCGCCGGCGAGTCCAGACGCGGCGGAGGGCTCGGAAACGAGCCACATGGCATCGTTTCGGCCGTGGTTTGTTGCATTCGAACGCGCGCAGTGGCGCGCATCTAGTGGTGGCGGTGACAGGTGCTGGGGTGGCCGGAAAAGTGGTCGGCGACGAGGTTTGGCGGCGGCAGCAGCTCGGGCAATCCTGGGGTGGCACTATAGAGCACTAGAGGAGAGACCGAAGGGCGCTGCGGGCTCCTGGGAGGGCGGCGAACATGGTGACGCGCTCAGGCGCACGCTGGGATGGCCCTGGCCACGGCAACGACATGGCACGGCGGCGGCAAGCTCGGCCGTGGTCGGAAGATGGAGCTAGGGGACGGGAACAGAGGGGGCGAGCAAAGAGGAGGCAGCAGGAGCTCACAGGGAGACCGATGAGGTGGTCAGCGAGCTCGGGGGCGTCTTCGGTGCTGCGAATCGAACGGCGGCGATCGCCGGCCGTGGTGATGAAGATGGCGGTGATGGCGTGGCTTTAGGGCACCCGACGTCGCGTGCGTCGTGGTAGAGCTTCCCGGATCCAAGGCGGAGCTCGTGGCCTAACTAGCTGGGCGTGGGGATGCTGGTGGCTCCGGTGGTACTCGTCGGCGGTCTCGGTGCATCCGGGGATGAGCGAGGGAGAGAGACAGAAGAGGGAGAGGGGATGCAGCGAGTGAGGGAAAGGAGAGAGGGGACACGGGGCGTCGTCGTGGCGCGAATTAGGACGAAGGGCGGCCTCCAGCGCGAAGCAGGAGGTGGCCGGGGCTCTCGGGCGCGCGCCACGCCTCGCCTCTGCCTTCTGGCAGACGAAGAAGAGGACAAGGAGGGGAAGGTGGGCTGGGCTGGGCCACGGGAGAAGCTGGGCCAGGCAGGTAAGCAGGTAAGTGGCCCAGGTGGCCTCTCTCCCCCTTTTTTTCTATTTGTTTCTCTTTTCTATTTCTGTAGTTTTGTTTCTGATTTAGTTTATCAACTAAATCATTTAAATAAATTTTGTAGATTTTTATGTGGCTTGCTAAAATATATACAAAGCCACTCACAAACCTCCAGAATTATTGGAGTCATATTTAATATATATTTAAATATAAATCCAAAGCAAATAGTTATTGGATTAATTCAAATGGCCAAAATAATTATCTCTGTGACTCCAAAAATATTGGTTTAAATTTTACCTCTTACCAATATTTCCATGGAATAACAGGAACATTTTCTTGGACACATTTGAGAATATTTAATTGTTGGTTATTTTTAGAGGTTTTCTGAGGCTTTTGAAAATTCCTCAATTCAAATTTCATTTGAATTTAAACATGATGCAGTAACCAAGCTAGTCCAAGGCCAGGGTAAAGCTAGGGATGTGACAACTCACCCCCACTAAACAAGAATCTCGTCTCGAGATTCAAGCGTAGGGTAAGATGAAGGGGAAACGCAAACTAGTATAATCTTCACGATCCAGGGTGCACTTCAAATGAACGTTGATTTGAACACCATTATTGTCTTGAAGTCTTGCTCTGAGAAATCCTGTCAACATGACATGGAGGGAAGAAGGAGACTCTAGAAGGGTCGATCTTCTCGAAGATCGAACAACTCAGGATTAACTCACGGAATGAGACATAGCAACATCTCTCGAGCTGAGAGATGAAGCACACCTCTAGAGAAATGGAGTGGAACAGATGACGAAGGTTCACTAGGTAGACAACGATTCCACACCTAAGAAGGTGGTGAACGGTTGTCAACGTAGCGAGGAGTTGAGTTGCCATGATACCACGACGAAACATCCTGGAGGGGGGTGATTCGTAGATTATTATCTTAAGTGGCAAAAAGAATTACCTTTGATATAGAGATCGTTAAGACTCTCTATATCAGCCTAAGGCAAATCACAGCAATCGATTGGCGGGGTCGGTAGAATGGCATACTTGGACTTGGATGATGTGGATTACCTTGTTGAAGACAACGTAATGGATGATTTTGCTTATCACCGGAAATGGAAGAGACCCATGGTAGAATGGCACATTGGCGGTGCAAGCTAGGAACAAAATGCAAATGCTGGGAATGATTCTAGTAACTGGGGAAGAACCCAACAATAGAGAGTGAATTCACTGTTTGAATAGGTCATAGCATTGCCGAGAAAACTGAGAGGAATCCCAGTTAGAGATGATGAAAACACGTAGTGCTTGTGCGTGCTCTCAAGAACTTGAGCATTTCCATAATCATCAAGATTTTATCAACAACCGCGTCAAGGGTGCTGACAACACAACATACTACCATGATAAATAGCGATGGACGATGCAGATGCGAAGGAGGATAACACTTTCTCAGATTTCACCTTAGCGAGGCCAAGAAAATAAAATTTGGATGATCGACCGAGAGACATTTAGCACTCCGCTTCTAATGTTCTCCTTGATGTGCTAGTATAACCCATTCACAGATATGGTTTGATATCTAGAACATCAAGTAAAAGGTCGGACTTCGGGAATACAAAAATCCATAGGGGCAACTAGGGAGTAAATCCTACGAAATCCCTATGGGGAGGTGGCCAACTTCCTCAATCAAGATATTATAATAACAGGTCTTCCGGCTGGGTGTGTTGGCCACGACATCCACTTTACCGGTTTTCGAGGGACCGATATTATAGTTCTTGGGAAATGTTCCAAACCATCATATCTGCCTGAGATTCAGATCTGGTTGGTGTCAGGATATTCTAGACTCATCGAGTCTAGGAAGAAAAATGAAAGTTTGCAACGCAAATCGACGAGATGACGTTGCGGGATTCTCGGGAGATGAACTACGATAGCAAGCTCCAAAACATGAGCTGGTTCTGCTACAAACATGTGAACACGTTGTCCTAGACAAAACATTATCACATGGTAGTCTTACAACAAAACACTACCGAGTTCAGGTGGGGAACCATAATCGAGGATATTGAAGTCCTTACATAAGGCATGCTCTTAAGAAGGAACTCCTTCTCCTTGAACAAATCAATCAGTGGCTTGGTGTGCTCGGAACACATATGGAATGAAGGTTGCAAGTCTCCAAACCATAGAATACTTCGCACATATGCATGACTGACTTGGGATGATTCCAAGGAAACAAAACAATCTTCCTCAAATTCATGGCGGCAACTTGCATCATATGCACATGAATTAGGGAAAGTCACTACTTTCATTCAAACATATGCTTCATGAACGAAACACGAAGAAATGCTTACACAAGTTTCCAACACTAGGTTGATGTTCAACATGATTCATGGGGGGAGACAAAATGCTACTGATGGGCTCAACAGCAAGTCATCGGAATTTCCATATCACTGGACTTCCACCATCATGTGAACACGGTGATAGCATTGGTCAGACCAAAGATGTAATGGTGTATGCTCGAGGGATCAACCACGAATAAGACAACATTACGAGCATCATTGGTACTGATTTGATTTGACGATAGCCCATACTCAAATCAAAGGATTGATAAGACAATAGGTACAGCAACTGATCACAGGGACCAATCGATGAAGATATCATCTTTTTTCAACACACACTACACAAGATTATCCCTTTGGAACGAACTAAGTCAGGCAAGCTTTTATCCTCCAACTCTCCAAGTTGTTGTCTAGCTTAACCAACTAGCTCAGGGATATCCAACACAGATTCTTGGAGAAGGGTGGTTCACAAGAAACCCACTTGATCACGAGCTCAACACAGCGGTCAGGTGACAACCTGGTAACACTTCCGAGAAGATCTTCGGAAAATCACGAACCACCGGTATGTTACTAAGCTCGAGAACAATCTTGCTTTTGAGGGCAAGACGATATGATCAAATGAGTGAGGACTTGACAAGATCCTAACTCATCGATCGAGGAGTGCATCAGAAATAGGGACTAGGTAGCAAGATCAACCTTAGGATGATGATTCAATAACCAACATGCTAAGGATGAAATTATCGTCCATTTACTACCAAGCAACAGAGTTGCTAGCAATATTGATTTCACACGCCATGATTCATTTGTCGGCATCCCAGTTACAATAACACAGGAACCGAGGAATGAACAATGATGGCAAGAGGTATCACTGTACCAAGAGTTCATAGGATGGTGTGCAATTCCTATAACAATCTCGATATAAAATATGTAATACTCCAAGGTAGAGCAGAACAAAAGCTGGAGTAGCAATTTGATCTGCGGAATACAACTACTTTGACCCAATCCTAGATATGGATGAGATTCTGGAGTTTGTTTCTCCTATTCATTCTGGACAGAATGGCTTGACGGACCACAAGGGTAATAGGCATCGACGAACGAATGCACGCATACTCTTGACTATCAATTGATAGGCGAGGGTCGGAAACAACTAAGATGGGACAACTCAAAGAACATATGATTTTCTGAGTTGTGGATGCATAGATTAGTATGTTGAGCCAAGTTCAACATATTTCTTCCGGATAACCCATGCAGAAAGGTAGAACTGGCAGAGTCACAATGTAGAATCGAGAACCCATCGAGAGCACTCTGATTGTGATCTTTCGATCAGCGAGGAACATCTGCCATAAGCGGTTCATAGTATTTGGAAGAAAGGAATACCACGAACATCAAGGACTAATCCAAAGGTTACTAATAACCTAAAGGAACGAGCAAAACTATCCACATGAAGCAAGTAGGGTGAATCTCGGGTTCAAGAACCCAGGAACAGAATACCTATTACTAAGTAGCATCACGGGATGCTTTCGAGAATGATGGCCAGAATCATCACACTGGGAACACAAATCATGGCTAAATTACTAGATGATCCCCTAAGACACCTGGGGTCATAATAATATCTCCAACATATATGTCAAGGTAACGGGGTACCTCAACTCACTGATTAGTGTGGTTAATCTGGCCCATGGGAACATTGAACCGGGAAGAAAGGATTTGCAAATTGCTTCAAGCTATTTAGAAACCTGGGATGACTCGGACAGCATAACGGCTGTAAATGCTCAGAAAAGATTTGAGACATTCACAAAAATGGTGGCATAACCACTCAGAAGCACAATAGCAAGGTTTCGAGATCAACAATTAACATACGGAAGTAGTAGGAGCTGAACTGAGACTTAAATCCAACAATCTTATAAGTCTACGGATTAGTAACACGTGATCCTGATAGAAAGAAGAGAAAGCCTAGTTCTTAATCCCCGTAGAAGAGAAGATGATGACTCAGATCAGAAGGCCATGAGGTATAAGGAGTAAAAAGAGCCTTACGTTCCATCCCACAATCAATTCCCTTATATAACTAAAGAATTTCTAGACTCAACTTCGACCAGTTTGGCTTAGTAATCCTACAGGCAGTCAACCTGGCTCTGATACCAACGCTGTCAGGACCCCGACTCGATGTCACATCGATCTAGCCGGTAACACCTCATATCACTTTGCGGCCTCACGCACGGTATCCCCACGGGTGTCGCCTTACCTTTGCCCGGGACCGTTTGCGCCTTTTGACTCACGTATATGATAGTGTCGCTAGCATCCATATGATAAGGAGCCCGGGCTGACATGACTAGTCGTAAACCCAAAGTGGCACAGACTTACAGGGACAGGCATTCATGACCCAGCTTCGAACGTGTCGGTCATCAGCAAGTGGGTCCGGGCTGTAGCACTGGGCTAGCAGGACTCCGGTAAACCGGGCTGTAGCGGGCTAACAGGACTCCGGTACTCAAAGCGTGACATTTCCCCGAAGGGACAGACACAGGAACGAAGAAGGACACATGCCGGCCAGCCTAAGTGTTCC
>NC_041382.1:234789408-234793306 GCF_002162155.2 Triticum dicoccoides | reverse complement strand
AATGCACAATATGATGCATGATCATGACATGGCAAAATGAATGTGTTTTGAGCCAATGCAACTAGCAACAGATTAAATGAAGTTGGTTTGAATACAAGATTCAAATTTAAACTCCATATGTGATTATTCAATGCCATTTAATTGATTTGTGCTAAATAGCAGCTATAAGTTGTTCTAACATGCATGAAAATGGTACAGATGGATTCCTTGAATTTTTCTGATAATTTTTCATATATAAATTATTTAATTTGGAGTTACGGTTAATTTTCTATGAATTATTGAAGTTTATACAATTTTCTGGAATTTCCTGATTATTAATAAATCCAGTAATTGAATTAATGCGCCAGCCTGACGTCATAGTGACGTCAGCAGGTCAACGGGCTGGTCCGGGTCAAACCTGACGTGTGGGACCCACACGTCAGTGACAGGGGGTTAACAGGGGTTTATTTAGTTTAATTAAAAGGTTAGGGGGGGTCGGGCCCACTGGTCAGCGTCAGGGGGGGTTTATTTTAGTTTAATTAAGGATTAAGACACTAGGGCCCACATGTCAGTGTCTATTAAACTAACTAATATTTAGTTAACACTAATCCTAGCCTAATTAGCCGGGCGGGCCCGCAGGTCAGTGAGAGAGAGGGGGGGTCAAACCTGGCAGTGGGGTCAACCCACGCCGGTCATCGGGTCAGCGGTCGCCGGCGTTTAGCCGCCGGCGAGTCCAGATGCGGCGGAGGGCTCGGAAACGAGCCACATGGCATCGTTTCGGCCGTGGTTTGTTGCATTCGAACGCGCGCAGTGGCGCGCATCTAGTGGTGGCGGTGACAGGTGCTGGGGTGGCCGGAAAAGTGGTCGGCGACGAGGTTTGGCGGCGGCAGCAGCTCGGGCAATCCTGGGGTGGCGCTATAGAGCACTAGAGGAGAGACCGAAGGGCGCTGCGGGCTCCTGGGAGGGCGGCGAACATGGTGACGCGCTCAGGCGCACGCTGGGATGGCCCTGGCCACGGCAACGACATGGCACGGCGGCGGCAAGCTCGGCCGTGGTCGGAAGATGGAGCTAGGGGACGGGAACAGAGGGGGCGAGCAAAGAGGAGGCAGCAGGAGCTCACAGGGAGACCGATGAGGTGGTCAGCGAGCTCGGGGGCGTCTTCGGTGCTGCGAATCGAACGGCGGCGATCGCCGGCCGTGGCGATGAAGATGGCGGTGATGGCGTGGCTTCAGGGCACCCGGCGTCGCGTGCGTCGTGGTAGAGCTTCCCGGATCCAAGGCGGAGCTCGTGGCCTAACTGGCTGGGCGTGGGGATGCTGGTGGCTCCGGTGGTACTCGTCGGCGGTCTCGGTGCATCCGGGGATGAGCGAGGGAGAGAGACAGAAGAGGGAGAGGGGATGCAGCGAGTGAGGGAAAGGAGAGAGGGGACACGGGGCGTCGTCGTGGCGCGAATTAGGACGAAGGGCGGCCTCCAGCGCGAAGCAGGAGGTGGCCGGGGCTCTCGGGCGCGCGCCACGCCTCGCCTCTGCCTTCTGGCAGAGGAAGAAGAGGACAAGGGGGGGAAGGTGGGCTGGGCTGGGCCGCGGGAGAAGCTGGGCCACGCAGGTAAGCAGGTAAGTGGCCCAGGTGGCCTCTCTCCCCCTTTTTTTCTATTTGTTTCTCTTTTCTATTTCTGTAGTTTTGTTTCTGATTTAGTTTATCAACTAAATCATTTAAATAAATTATGTAGATTTTTATGTGGCTTGCTAAAATATATACAAAGCCACTCACAAACCTCCAGAATTATTGGAGTCATATTTAATATATATTTAAATATAAATCCAAAGCAAATAGTTATTGGATTAATTCAAATGGCCAAAATAATTATCTCTGTGACTCCAAAAATATTGGTTTAAATTTTACCTCTTACCAATATTTCCATGGAATAACAGGAACATTTTCTTGGACACATTTGAGAAGATTTAATTGTTGGTTATTTTTAGAGGTTTTCTGAGGCTTTTGAAAATTCCTCAATTCAAATTTCATTTGAATTTAAACATGATGCAATAACCAAGCTAGTCCAAGGCCAGGGTAAAGCTAGGGATGTGACAGCTTCACTCTAAGTCACGAGGAGATCGAGCAGTTTTTCACCTGCCTCATAGGAGTAAAACTTCCTTACAGTTACGCGGGGAAGATAAGCAGATACCTAGACCCAGCGAAGCAGAAGTTCGGCGGGATGAAGTCTCACGACTGTCACGTGTTGATGACGCAGATACTTCCAGTTGCAATCTGTGGGATCATGGACGGGCACGTCTGTGAAACGCTATTTGGCCTATGCAACTTTTTCGACGTCATCTCTCCGAAGTCGGTTGGCGTTAGGCAACTCGGAAGGCTATAGGAAGAGATCATGGTGATACTATGCGAGCTAGAGATGTACTTCCCGCCCGCATTCTTCGACATTATGGTGCTTCTGCTGGTCCATATCATGGAGGATATCATCCAACTCGGGCCGACGTTCCTGCACAGCATGATGCCGTTCGAAAGGATGAATGGTGTCATCAAAGGATACGTTCGCAACATGTCAAGTACAGAGGGAAGCATAGCCAGGGGCTTTCTGACCGAAGAGTGCATCTCCTACTACACGAATTATCTAGGCATCGAGAACCCTGTTGGTCTGCCCGTCAACAGGCACCTCAGCAGGCTCGCTGGATGGGGTCACCGTGAGGGTCGCCGCAAAATGCATGTCGACTTCGAGGGTCGACTCGCCGACTTTGAAAGAGCAAACCTAGTCGCGCTACAACACATAGACGTGGTCGATCCTTGGGTGGTAGAGGACAAAACCTTTATTGAGAAGACGTACAATGATCGAGGCCAACAGAGGACGGACGGAGATATAATCAAAGAGCACAACTCATGTTTCACGCGTTGGTTCAAGCAGAAGCTTCTGTCGTACCCTTTACATGAGGATTCTTCCGCGGAAGAACAACTCATATTCGCCTTGTCACAGGGCGCCAAGCACAACCTGATGACCTATGAGGCGTACGATATCAACGGCTACACATTTTACACCGAGGACAAGGACATGAAGAGCGATGGTTATCAGAACTCCGGGGTAACGATGGAATCCTACACCGGTAGCGACAAGGACAGATACTACGGAAGGATCGAGGAGATCTGGGAGCTGAGCTACACTGGAGAGAAGGTCCCGATGTTCCGTGTCCGATGGGCCAAGAGCGTCCTAAAAGAAGACCGGTATTTCACCACCATGGTTATACCCGAAGCCAAATCCAAGACCGCGGGCGCAAACGTCACCGCGAAAAATGAGCCATGGGTACTGGCTTCCCAAGTGGACCAATGCTTCTTCATTACCGACCCGTCAAAGCCCAGTCGTGTTGTCGTGAGGAGAGGCAAAAGGAAGATCATCGGAATGGATGGAGTCACCAATGAGCAAGACTTCGACAAGTACAGCGACCTGAAGATGGAACATGACGACGACGATGAAGTAGCAGCATACACCACAAGAAGAAGCAGGACCACCCAACCTAAAGGACGTCCGTTCCACAGAAGAACTCCATTTGCGAAAAAGAAGGGCAAGAAGATTGTGAACAGATAGCTAGCTAAGATCGATTGTATTTAAGTAGTAGTCTTCATTTCTCGATTGTATTACATGGGCACTTTTTGAACTCGTGAATATTTTTAAATTTCATGGGCACTTTTTGAATTCATGAATATTTTTTCAAATTTGATGATATTTTTTCATATTCAATATGAAAAAATATTGAATATTCACGAGGACACTCAATCTCGACCCCCCTCCGTCTCGATCGCTACCCCCCCTCCATCTCGATCTCGATCCCCCTCCCCCGCTAGCTCCACCGCACCCTCCCCCGCTCCACCGCCGCCGCCGACCCACCGCACCCTTCCCGGCCCGCTCCACCGCC
>NC_041382.1:234721088-234788386 GCF_002162155.2 Triticum dicoccoides | reverse complement strand
CTCTGCCCGCGCCCGCGTCCTTGACGTCCTCCCGCCCAAGCGCCCCCTCCCCCCACGGCCCCGCCTGCGTAAACCTCGTGCTCGCCGTCCAACACCGCGCGGCCTGCCCAGGAGGACAGCCAACGTCTTCCTCTTCGACTACGAGGACCCGGACGAGCTCGGACGCCCTCGAGCCATCCCTTCGACGCTCGACGATTTCCTTCGCCTCGGCCACCATCGCCACTGCTCAACGCCAAATTCGCGCCGCCTCGACTAGCTCCGGCTACCCCGAGTCGCCCTCGACCTCCCCAGTGAGCACCCGAGCCGCTTCCCCCTCTTCCCCCTCTTGATTTCCTTCTGATGTGTTCTAGGGTTGGGGGTTGGAGAATTAAGTAGCTATGGTTGGGGGTTTGCAAGAGAAGAATCTGTAGTGTTTGTGTAGCCCACTAGGCAGTGTTCAATTTACTCTTTTTGTTAAGACTCAATGATTACTAATAAGAAACAATTGACTGGCAATACTCTATGATCCTTGATTGAATTGAAACTGCCTAGATCGATGCTGTCTTTTTCTATAGATGGATCCTCGATCGGTCTTAGTTTAGTCTTGCCAAAGTAAGTGCAAGCAGATTTGAGGTGACTGTAGTTTGGCATCTTCAGAATTTCACAAAGGTGGATAACCTTCTGATCAGCACTCACCTATGCTGCTTTTGCACTGATTTCAGCTCCATCTCTCAGTTGTTCTATTGCATGACCACATATAGATAGAAGTTGTTCCCTGTGTTCCAAATAGGTGAGTGAGCCATGCATCGAATTGCCCGTAAAAATAAAAATGTAACTAGTATAACACTGCATATTTAGTGTAGAATCTTGAAAACTAAATTTATGGCTGAATTAGTACATGAAAACTGAACTTATTGTCACTGTAATTTAGTTACCAGTTTGGGAGTACAATTTGGAACATAGTATCAGTACTGATCTATTATGAAATATTAAAAGTAGATGGCCGTTCCTTAAAGAAACATGGCACAACAAAATTCAGAGGAACATCCTGAAGCCCCTGTTCTTATGCAGGCAAATTCCTTGTGTTACTATAATATTCCATGCAGGCAAAATTCCTAACTGTTGGAGTAGCTTCTTCATAAGCTTTTTCTTGTTTATATATACTGATGATGAGTGTTGTTGAAACCTTACATATGTTGGTTCCTGCTTATTTGCAACAATGGCACAAACTTGAGCTACTGTCAAAAAATTCAATTAGGTATAGTTAGCATCATGTAAGAAAATGGCCATAATGTGCCCTGATAATGATGTATTTTGTCATAAAAATATATAGTGGACTGCCATGATAATGACATGCTGCTAGTAGTTACTTCCATGAGTTGTTTCATTAACATGGCACATTTGCAATGGAGTTTTATATATCTTTAGCCAGTGTTCATTAACAGCAAGTCAGTTTTGTTTATAGTTGAAAGTAAGTGTGTGGTTTGAAATTGTGATGATGTTGTACTTGTGATGATGCTACTTGTTATCTTCTGAAATGACCCATTGGCGACTACATTACGCGGGGATAATGATTTTGCAGGTACCCCGAGAGGCCCTTGAGTTTGCCGGAATGTCGATTAACTTCCGTTCCGACAAATTCGGGTACTCCATATGTCCTATTTTCAGCAAAGGTCATGCTGAAATTTTCTGTGAATTTTAGCATGACTTTGCTAAAATAGGACATATGGGGTACTTGCGACCAATGCATGGGCCAGGGTATCTTAGTACTTAATTAAGTAGGATCAACTGCCCCGCCATTCTTGCTGCATTAAACCATAGGTGGCAATAGAGCCAAGTGATTAGGCCCAACTTAGAATTCTCCTTCCCAGCGTAGCTTTTAGGGTGCCTTGGCATCGACAAACCCTAAATGATAAAACCTTGTCTTTTAGGGTGACTCGGTGACGATAAGAACCTAAATGATGAAAGCTTAGGCTTTTAGGGTGCCTCGGCGTCGACAAACCCTAAATGATAAAAGCTTAGCTTTTAGGATGCCTCGGTGTCGACAAACCCTAAATGATGAGACCATGATCTTGTTCCTTGACAATAACCAACTGTTTGACCAAACTTTTTTCCTTTTTAGAGCGAAACATGGCCCACAACGATGAGGCCGGCGGTTTGGGCGGCAAGCAATTCTGGGAGCTGTCCCAGGAGATGGAGGAACAACCTCACTGCTATGAGGACGCCGCGGAAGACACCGATCCTGACTACACAACCCCTAGTGGCGTCGGGGATGACACCACTGATGGTGCTGCCGAGGATGCCACCACTGATGGTGCCGTCGAGGATGCCACAACTGATGATGCCAGCACACACACAGATGGCAGCCAACCGAAGAGGCAACGGAAGGACTGGCGCCCGAACGTGCTTTGCACCGTCAAGGAATAATTTACTCAAGTGAACTCCGACGGGCATCCACGGCGCCCAAAGAATTAGTCAAGGGGTACTCGCTTCAGCTCAGGTGCATTCTCCGGAGCACCGTGACGATCAACACCGAGAACCTAAGGCATAAGGACCGAGGGAATTTGCGCAACCTCCTCTTCACGAAGCTGCACGAACGATACAAGTTCCCCACTAAATTTGTAAACACACGCCTCTCAGGGAATAAAGTGAACAGTGCCGCCCACACGACGATGAGCACAGCCCTGTCTACTTGGAAAAGCGCGGTGAAGAGAATGATTGACAAAGGTGATAGTTATGAGAAGATCAAGGTGAAAAATTCTTTGATCAGCGAAGATGACTACAAGGAGTTCAAGATCAAGTGCGAGAGCAGCGCAACCTCCGAATCAAGTCAGTGGGGGAAAGAAATGCGGGAGTTGAACTTAGGGGAACAAAAACTCGGTCCCGGCGGTTACAGAGTGGTGGAGCCTATATGGGACGAGGATGCGGAGCGTGCCGAGCAAGGCCTACCGCCCCGCTTCGAGAAATACCGTGACAAGCAGACCAGGAACTATGTCAGGGCCCGGTACAAGGAGGACCCGGTAGCAAAGGAGCTTACCATGGATCCGAAGACCAGGGCGCTTGACCTTGTTCTGGCGCAGGAGACTGAAAGCAGTAGCGTGGGCTCTCGGCCGAGGACTTCATCTCCTTGCCTTTGACTGGGCATCCCTGATGCCCTACATGTTTTCGTAGGGCCCCGCCGACGTTCCGTGCACTCTCCTGCACTTCGTGAACGACGAGTTGGTCGACGTCGCCAATGGCAAAATCGTTCAACTGGGCAACCCCGTGTTCCACGGTAATCCGATGCCACCCACCGTGTATAGGGTTCAACTGGTTCGGGTGCTGCCAGGATGCGACGAGTTGTTACCTCCGATTCGACCCGCCGGGGCCGACGAAGATGATCTGATGACCCTTAGCGCCTGCCTAAGCTGGCCCCTGCTTTGGACGAAGAGCCATATTCGTTTGGGGGGGGGGGACACCACCCCAAATACAACACCGCCAGTCGTGCCGGCACCAAGCCATGGCAAGACCTCCGCAACGCTACCGGACATGCCGAACATCCCTATGCACAGGATCCGGACGACGACGACAATGATGATGGTACGTTTACCAACGTTGATAAGTACTTTGCCAAACATGGGTACGGTGACGAATTCTTCGGGCCTCCTTCTCAAGAACCCAACCCTGAAAAAGACGACCGCGATCATGCTGGTACCGCGGAGAAACCAAATTGCAACAGGCGTCGTCTGGCGTTCAGTTCTCAGGAGACGCCTCCAGCTGCCGCCTTCACCGAGCCTCAGATAGCCGAGGTGCCAACTATTATCAGCCCCAACACACTCAAGAAGGCGGTCTGTGAGCAGAACTTGATCCCATTACAGCAGAAGAAGGGACGGAAAAGAAAGAGTAACAAGGGTGCCAGCCAGCCGGCACCGAGTACGATCCGTGCTTAGGACGGTCCACCTTCACCTAAGGATATCTCGAGGAGGGTGCATGTGGCGGGTAGGCCGATGCTACTGACTAATCTAATCAATGCTGCAACCGGTGCTATGCGGAGTCTGCATGCCAGTGTTCTTTCTTTGGAGAGGCGGCGTCTCTCCAAGAATGATGTGGCATACCCGGTTTTCGTGGCCAAGGTGCCAGAGGGCAAGGGCTTTATGGATAACGTCATCGGGGGTACGATCATCCTGCAGTTTGATGACATCTTCGCTATGTTTAACCTTCATCCGCTGCACTACACCTTCGTTCGGCTATTTTCGCTTAGTATGGAGATGCGGATCATTAGAGACAAGACCCCGGACATCGTGATAGTCGACCCCTTCTACATGCATGCCAAGATCTTGGGCAGCGCTGGGGACCGGCAGGTCGCGAGTTCTTACCTCGAAGGCGTCATTCTGGCAAACCCAGATAAGGATAACTTCCTCGTGCCTTACTTTCCCGAGTAAGTCATCCCCTCACCGCCCCGTAACATATGATTTCTTAGATTTCGGTCGTTCTTCTTTTTCTAACATTCCGTGTTTTATGCAGTGACACACATTGCACACTCATCCTCTTAATCCCGAAATATTCCATGGCCACGTATTTCGACTCGGACCGTCAGTCGAAGAAAGACTACACAAATATCAAGAAAGTTCTTGATGATGTTCTCCCCGGCTACGCCAAATCTGGAGGCACCTTCACCAGGCCAGTTCGTAGGTACGGCAAGCACGTGTTCGCCCACACTTCCCCCGCGTCAAGCAGCCGCCTGGCGGTCATAAGGATGCCTACTATGCCCTCCATCACATGCGGGCGATCGTACGGGACAATAATCACCTTCTGCTACCAAATAATCTCAAAGATTGGGCCGCAAGATTGTCGGCAATCCAGGATGTGGACATGAGACAAGAATTCTTTCGCATCCAATCGAAGTTTGTGGAAATCATCCATTAAGATGTCCTTCGTACCACGGGGCAGTTCTACCTCAGATACCAAGCGTTGAACAGTGAGATAGACACAACGCTACAAATGCAGGCTGGCAATGCCCGCGATTTCATGACCATCACGAGAGACGGTGGCTTCATCCACGCTCCGGTCCCTGAGTCGAGTCGAAAGTAGTGATGCTATGTGTAGTTCTGAAACATCGATTGGCTCATGTTGTAATTAAAATTTAATGAACTTGTATGGCTCTTTGGTTTGGACAGTCGTTCAACTTAGATGTAATCGATGCTATTTATTAGTAGGACCATGAATCGAGCTATTAATGTGTTGCTTTTCTCTTCCGATCCTTTTGTTGCATACTTATATATTGCTTATGTATTGTCTGTGAATTGCTACTAACATTTTGTTTGGCTAGTGCATAGAGATGCCGTCGTATGTCGTGTACAAGGGTAAGGTTCCCGGAGTCTACGACGACTGGGAGGAGTGTCGGAGACAGGTTCACCGTTTCAACGGTAACAGTTACAAAGGGTACACCACTAGGGCGGAGGCGGAAGTTAGATACGCGCGCTATCTAGCGGGAGAGAGGAGGGAGCATTGGAGGAACCGGATGAAGACCAGTTTCATCGCGATTATGCTCATCGTGATGACCGCAGCTCTCTTCTACGTGATGGTAGTTTAGATGATCGATATCGACTTGTAATGTGAAGACAAACTCGCTACTCGCGGTTTCGAGACTTTTAATGTTCTAACTTTGTTCGGTATTTTAAATTCGGAGACTAATATGATGAATTGTATTCGGTGACTAATCTTCTATTGTATTCGATGAATCTGTTGTTGTTGTGTGGTGCTAGCTATATTCTGTCCAATAATATATTTTGTAACCTGTGAAAATATCAGAAAAGAAAAAATCCCTAATATTCATACTAGTGGTGCACCACCACATAGTGCGCCATTAGTAAGACAGAGCACACTAATGGCGCATCATCCACAAGTGCACCATTAGTATGCCAAAGCACATGGGTAAATATGGCCCCCTGGCAGGCATACTAATGGTGCACCGTGGGCTATACTAATGGCGCACTGCATGGTGTGCCATTAGTATACCAGATACTAATGGCGCACCACAGGTGCGCCATTAGTAAAAAATACTAATGGCGTGCTAGTAGTGGCGCACCTGTAGTGCGCCATTAGTAGGAAAAATAGGTGCGCCACTAGTAGGCCTTTTCCTAGTAGTAAGCACCGCTCCAAGTCCCGCCTCGACAGAAACAACGATTATATAGACCCAACGATAGAGCAGGGTGAGCCAGCGGACGACAAACACGGCATTGAACCACCGTCCGACCACGGCAACACGGAGAATCAAACCAAACAACCCGAAACCGGCGAAGATAACAGTCCAGATGAGATCACACCGGACAGGCACCCAGAGCAATAGAATACCCATCAAAGGCTTGTTTCCACTGCGAGGAGTCTGAAAAAGCAGAAGCAAAGGCTCAGGGCTGCACAAGACACACTCAGAATTAGATGGAGGGAAGTACTCAACACTGCAGCAAAATACGGTGGTAGTCGCCACACAAAGAGCTACCCGAAGTGAAACCTGCTACCTAAATTCGATGAGGAGGCCTTAGATCCCCGCAATCAAAAAACAAAATAGCCATCCGGTCAGATAGACGACCTCATGGCCAACATAGAGCGGCAAACGATGCCGCACACAAGCCAGTACGCGATCCACGTGAGGGCTCGCATCAAAAGGACGGCGCAACAAGATCCATCTACGGGCCAAGCAAGCGCGCTCCAGCACGCAATGCAACACAACAAAAATCCGAACACCACGGTACACCCAAATACAGGGGTGCCGCACACCCCCTATGTTTCACCGATGAGGTGCTAGACCATGAATTTCCAGAGGGATTCAAACCCGTAAACATAGAGGCGTACGACGGAACGACAGACCCTGGGGTCTGGATCGAGGACTACATCCTCCATATCCACATGGCTCGAGGAGACGATCTCCACGCCATCAAGTACTTACCCCTCAAGCTCAAAGGGCCAGCTCGGCACTGGCTTAAAAGCCTCCCCGAAAACTCCATTGGAAGCTGGGAAGAGCTCAAAGACGCTTTTCGGGCAAATTTTCAAGGGACCTATGTACGACCACCGGATGCAGACGATTTAAGTCATATAACTCAACAGCCCGGAGAGTCAGCCCGAAAGCTTTGGAACAGGTTTCTCACTAAAAAGAACCAAATAGTCGACTATCCGGACGCCAAAGCCTTAGCAGCTTTCAAGCACAGCGTTCGAGACGAATGGCTTGCCAGACACCTCGGCCATTAAAAGCCGAGAACAATGGCAGCATTAACAAGCCTCATGAACCACTTTTGTGCGGGCGAGGACAGCTGGTTAGCCCGATGCAGCACCAGCGACCCAAGTACATCTGAAGTCAGGGACGGAAACGGGAAGCCACGACGCAGCAAAAACAAGCGCCGGAATAAAGAAGACAGCCCGAAGAGCATGGCGGTAAACGCCGGATTTATAAGCTCTCGGCCAGGTCAGCAAAAGCTTCCCTCCAAAGGCAACAAAGACGAACTGTCCAGCCTAAACAAGATTCTGGACAAAATATGCCAGATCCACAGCACCCCCGATAAACCTGCAAATCATACCCATAGAGAATGTTGGGTCTTCAAGCAGTCCGGCAAACTCAACGCCGGACACAAGGGGCAGGATACACCAAGCGAAGACGAGGACGAGCCTCACAAGCAAAGCACTGGGGAACAGAAGAAATTCCCACCAAAAATCAAAACAGTAAACGTGTTACACGTGATGAAGGGGAGAAACAAAGCGGCACTCCTAGAGACACGTGCCCCAGGGCCTATCACCGTGGAGTTCTGCCAGTGGTCGTCCCAACCGATCACCTTTAATCATTGGGATAACTCGGCAAGTATCCGGCATGCAGGATGGGCTGCCTTGGTGTTAGACCCGATAATTCACGGATACCACTTCACACGAGTCCTCATGGACGGCGGGAGTAGTTTAAAACTGATATATCAGGACACAGTCCACAAAATGGGGATAGACCCAACAAAAATCAGCCATATCAATACTACCTTTAAAGGAGTAACGCCAGGCCCAGAAGCCCATTGCACGGGCTCCCTACTACTAGAGGTTATATTCGGCTTTCCCGATAACTTCCGCAGTGAAAAGTTAACCTTCCACATCACTCCGTTCCAAAGTGGCTATCAAGCACTACTCGGACGCAAAGCTTTCACTTGCTTTAACGCAATACCGCATTACGCTTCCCTCATGCTTAAGATGCCCGGTCCGCGTGGCATCATTACAGTAAATGGAAATATTGAGCGCCCCTTGCGCGCGGAAGACTATAAGGCTGCCTTGGCAGCCGCACACTAAACGGCCTCACCAACTAGAGCATCTGACAGGTCATTAAGACCACGAACGCGGTTAGACGAGTCCAGTTCAGCTATATATAATTGATACAGGTTTGATGGCTATACCCCTATAACAATACAAGGGGCTCAACGCGTGTAAACAAGTGACAATTAGGCTCAACTTTACTCATCTTGAATTGTACATGGTTTATTTGGTATAACCTACCTTTTGCACGACAACTTTTCAGCTAAGTTCCTCTCTTTTATAGATGACCATCGTGCTACACCCGTCCAGGATACGGCACAACGGAGACACAGGCGCAGATGTGCAGCAGGGACCCGTTCCAAGGATTCTTTTTAGATTAAGACCCTGCGTAAACCTTTTTTACTGTCTCTTCTTGATACACATCCCCCGGATTCTCAGTACAATCGAGAAGGATGCTAACGTATTGGCATGTGGCCACGTCAGAATATTGCACGTACCTGGACACCAGGGGCTTATTACAAAGGGCACCATTTAGCCCGGTTTACATCATAAAGACCGAATACCACAGGGAGTGTTCGGCGTCGCGAGTTTGGCCTTATATGCATCAGCTTCGAATCATGTCTTTGGTCAAATGTTGGGTTTGCCTGGCTCCTGTGTTTTGCTGCCTTATGTTCCGCTCTATCGGCTAAGGCGTCACCAGGAGAACTACTGCGATTGTGCCCTAGTTCATCCGGACGAGCACCTAAGTAGAGAAAGCCGAAAACTGACTGTCATGATATAGCGTGAGACTGGTCAACCACTCTATGACCTAGCGGAATCTTCGGGATTCCTCCTCCTTAACGAAGGGTCGTTTCCCGGCCAGGCATGTACGTGCCCCGAATTCGGATGAGCGCGGAGCCACCAGGGGCTATATAGTAGCCCCACTGTCAAACTCCTCTGGCTAAGTGAAAGTGTTAAAGCATTATAGTCTGATTGCCTAGTTCGTTGCGCTATCACCTCCTTAATGGACCAAGACGTTGGATCAAGTGTGAACATGCATCTTCTGCGAACACCCCCGCATTATATGTGTGGGGGCTGAAGCCGACGACTGCCATCTTTCAGGTTATATACATATATACATAAACGGCCGCACAAGAGGAATCATAGTACTTTCGGGCAAAAGTATAAATACAGCCTTGATAAACTCAATAAAACATTGTTTTTACAATGGGAATACATGTCACTCAAACATAATATTCTTTGAGCATTGAGCCTCTATCGAACGAGCGCCTTCAAGAACTAATTCAAAGTAGTGCTCGGCAGCCACTCGGCCTATGGTCGAACCCTGTGCCACAATAGTGGTGGCATCCATCTCCGCCCAATATGTTTTGACATGGGCAAGGGCCATCTACGAGCCTACTATGCACGCCGACCTCTTTACAGCATCGATGTGTGGCACAACACCAAGGAATTGTTGCACTAAGCTAAAGTAGCTATTCGGCCTTGGCCCTTTCGGCCACAGATGATCCACAACGGACCTCATGGCTAGTCCGGATAATCTATGGAGCTCGGCCCACTCGGCCATTTGCTCATTCAATAGCAGCGGACAGGCTGGAGCATGAAACTGTGACCAAAACAGTTTTTCCACTCTGTGATCTTTCTGATCCTTGAAGTACTCGGCCGCATCAGCAGCACTTGCAGCCAAATCCACGTAGGCGTCCACAGAACTCCATAGCCGGTCCTGAGGTGCATACTTCGGATCCCCGAACTTAGTCCGCAACAAGAAGGGCTTCCCAGATACAATATCCGCAGCTTGATGCAGCTCCTCCTTCGTCGCTCTAATTTTGGAGCTGGCTTCCTTGGCAGCAACCCGGGCCTTTTCCAGATCCGTCCCCTTCTCCCGGTTTTCTTCTTCAAGAAGCTGGTAACGGTCAGCAGCATCTTTTAACTCTACATCCATCTTGGCTATTTTTTCTTTGCTCTCACAATGCGCGGCCTGTTCGGCCCTTGACTCTTCAGCCGCCTTTAAAGCATCCGCATTACTACTCCTTGCTTGCTCCTTCGCTCGGGAAAGCTCTGCCCGAAGGGTCTCCACGGTGGCAGCTCCATCTGCAGTCACAACATATTAAAGATACTAGCATCATGCTGCTCTTACTATGTGACAATCACCAGAAAAATCACCTACCCTGTGCCTCGTTAAGCCGCTTGTTTACAAGCATGATGTCGGCATCTGCCGCATCCAGTTGCCGCCTTAGTTCGGCAAACCCATCAGTCCGGCTAGCCACCGGAGCTTCAACCACCTGCACATAAAGGCGGTCTGGTTATTACCTGGGACTATGATCCTCTGTTTGCCGCCGTTTTCGACGACAACCAGAGTCTCAGGGGCTACTATCTACACAGGGCACACCTAAAAATGTGCGGTACTGTCAACAATGTACATCATTTCGTGTACCTCAAAACCCGTTAGTAGACTCATAAAGGCTTCATGCAACCCACTTTCGGCGGACGAAATCCTTTCAATCACCGTACCCATCAATGTGCGGTGCTCTTCTGAGATAGCCGCTTGCTCTAGCAGATTCCTCAGTACGTCCGACCGCACACCAGACGGTGCCGGACTCTTTTGATTGCTCCCTTCAAGAGCCGGATACTGAGGACTTTGGGTCGCCATAGGATTACCTTCTGGCCTTGCCGGTTCAGGAGAAACCCTCTGCGATGACACCTCGGGGTCACCCGCCTCGTGAAGCGGTGTGGCAGGGGGAGGCGTTTTGCTCTCCATCATCTCTGGAAGAAGATCCCCTGAAGACGAGCTCTGCTGAGAACGGCTAAGATCCAAACTGCAAGATGAATGCTTCGGTTATTTTCCTCGTAAGTAAAGCGAGATATTTTCATTATTAAGTACCCTTTTACTTACAGCTCGGTGGACGGCTGATCCCCTTGAGGGCATAGTGCGGCCAGGCTATCCCCCAGGGCAGGACCCTCCGGCGGAGGTTTCTTCCCCCATTTGGAGACTATTGTCTCCAGGTCCTCAGAGGCGGTTCTCTTCCTTCCCTGGGGAGAGGAAGTTTCAGTTCCTCCTCCCCGGCTAACCTCCTTCACAGAGGCGCTAGGCTCCTTGTTCCCCCTTTATCTTCTCCTGAGGGCGCTTGATAAGGCGCGATCTCCAGCATCCTGGTTAGCACGGGATTTGGTGAAGTCTCAGGGAGGGGGGCCGGACACCTGATCAACTTTGCCTTCGCTATCCAATCCTGGTCAAAGAGCGGCTTTTTAGGGCAATGTTGCGATAAATAAATAGACAGTGTGTTTGGATGCGGGGCTACTTACTTGGATATCTGGGTGATTGCAGCTTAGACCTGCATCCTTAGTGATGTCCGGACACATTATTTGTGGTCCGAAGAACAATTTGTACATCTCTTCGTGCGTCATGCCGAGGAAATGTTGAATAGCACGCGGTCCTTCTGGGTTGAATTCCCACATGCGAAGGGGCCGGTGTTTGCAAGGCTGGACTTGACGAACTAGCATAACTTGCACTACCATAACCAGACTGAAATTTCTCTCAAAGAGATCTCGGATACGGCCTTGCAGTATTGGCACGTCCTTGGCTGGACCCCAGCTCAGCCCCCTGCTGATCCATGACATCAATTGTGGTGGGGGGCCTGAGCGAAGGTGGGGGCAGCTACCCACTCGGCACTTTGGGGAGCTGTGACGTAGAACCACTCCTGCTGCCACAATCCGGACACCTATGGGAAGCAACCCTCAGGCCATGGAGCGTCAGCGATTTTGCTTATTAAAGCGCCTCCGCACGCTGCATGCTGCCCCTCGATCATATTCGGCTTCACATCGAAGGTCTTGAGCCACAGGCCGAAGTGAGGGGTAATGCGGAGGAAGGCCTCACATACGACAATAAATGTTGAGATGTGAAGAAGGGAATCCGGGGCCAGATCATGAAAATCAAGCCCATAATAGAACATAAGACCCCTAACAAAGGGATCCAGAGCGAGACCTAGTCCTCGGAGGAAGTGGGAGAAGAACACGACGCTCTCGTTGGGTTTGGGAGTAGGGACGACTTGCCCTCGGGCAGGTAGCCGATGCGAAATTTCGGCGGTCAGATATCTGGCCTCTCTCAACTTCTTGATGTCCTCCGTCGTGACGGAGGAAGGCATCCACCGACCTTGAAGGTTGGATCCGGACATAGTTGAAGGTCCGAAGTGCCTAAACCTGAGCTTTGGGTGTTGGAACTCGAGGCGGGAGGCGGATTCAAATAAGATTGAGAGGAAAATGCTTTGTCCCCTTTATAAAGAGGGTGAATATCAAGCGTCCTCCTCGTAGCCGCTTGGGACTTGCCTAAGATCTAGGAGTCCTACCAATAGGCACGGTTGGGTTACCCACGTCCGTATTGATGAGAATCCCCTAATAAGGGGGACACGATCTCTGCTTCGACAAGACGTGCCAAGGAAACTGCCTCGTGAAACACGCTGAGATTGGTTATGAAAAATGATTCGAATAAAGACTTGGCTGTGGTATGAGGTCACACTACGGGGTACGTCAGCAGATTGGATTTATGGAAATATTATTCTCTCTACGGTGGTATGTGGAACTTTTTTTGCAGAGCCGGACATGATCCTCCTATTCAAAATCTTCTATGAAGTATTCGGAGGAGGAACCCGACTTGCAATGCCGAAGACGATCTGCACGCCGGACTCATCGTCATTGAAGCCTAGTTCAGGGTCTACTGAGGGAGTCCTGGATTAGGGGGTATCCAGACAGCCGGATTATATCCTTTGGCTGGACTATTGGACTATGAAGATACAAGATTGAAGACTTCGTCCTGTGTCCGGATGGGACTCTCCTTGGCGTGGAAAGCAAGCTTGGCAATACGGATATGTAGATCTCCTTCCTTCTAACTGAATCTGTGTAACCCTAGCCCCTCCGATGTCTATATAAACCGGAGGGTTTAGTCCGTAGGGACAACAACAATCATACCATAGGCTAGCTTCTAGGGTTTAGCCTCTTCGATCTCGTGGTAGATCAACTCTTGTACTACTCATATTATCAAGAACAATCAAGAAGGACGTAGGGTATTACCTCCATCAAGAGGGCGCGAACCTGGGTAAAACATTGTGTCCCCTGCCTCCTGTTACCATCCGCCTAGACGCACAGTTCGGGACCCCCTACCCGAGATCCACCGGTTTTGACACCGACAATAAGCATTCCAATTTCTTAATGGGAAAAGGTAGCAAGACTGTTTCTAACCACCTGTTTGAAGGAATAAATAAAGCAACAATGACTGATGTTAGGAAGGTATACATAGTTTTTCTGAAAAACTAAGCCATTCCTGACCTTTCCTCTTCTTTTAAGCAAATTTTGTGCAGTTCTACTAAAATAAAATGCCATCACCGCCTTGATAATTCAGTGACACTGTACAAAAGGAAATGACTTAACATTACATCATGATGTCAGGTATGTAGTCGACAGGCATTAGAGACAAACATACAGACCTCCTCCGATAACATAATGAACATTAATTTTAACAAAGGTGTGACTAGCTTTACCAGGATAATTTGAGTGAACTCTACACCCTTTGTTCCTTAATATAAGACGTTTTCGCAGTTCAATTTGAAGTAACCAAATGTCTAGTATTTAGAAAAACAGGTAGTAGTTTTCTTGAGCACATATCTGGGAAAGCTTGCCACACTTTATTTATGTCCATACACTAATGCAACACCATTCGAATGCTACAAATATACACTAATCCAGTGGCTAGTGCAACAGTAGAGTAGTTAGTTTGTTATAGGGTACAGTACAATGGTTTTACTAAACATATTTCAATAAACTCTAGCACCGGAAGGTTTCTATAAGAATTAACAATACAAAATGTAAAGGTAACAAGTTTCAGCATCGGTATACTAGCTGTGCATGAGCATTAAACCAAATACAAAAGTCTGAAGGTAACTAGCATTATTAACTAATGACAGTATAAAAACATTGCAAACCATGTACCTCCAAGGTAAATATCATTTCAAACTCGGGGGGGGGGGGCTTAAAAATTGCTATCCCAATCTTGATAATCAATCAAACATAAAAACTTGATCGAACGAATCAAGAGAACAGCCGGACGAGGAGGTGCCCACTCTTGACCTTTCCTCTTGTCTTCATAATTGTCTATGTAGTTTAACCAAAATAAAAATGACATCAGCGCCTTGGCATTTTGGTGACACTGTACAAAAAAATTAACTTATCTCATGAAAGTGAGGTATGTAATCTATAAGCATTAACAGTGCAAAAATCTGAAGGTAGTAACAAGTTTCATCGTTGGTATACTAGCTGTGCAACAGCATGACAATGCCTTAGCTAAAAAATCTTTAATACATCCACAATCAACAGCTAACCCTGAAATAATCCAGTGACATTAAATGGCATTGCTTAAATTTATCGGTGGCATTAAACTGAGAGCGGCATTAGTTAAATGTGGCATCACTTTAGCAGTAGCATTGCTTGACTTGACTGCTGGCGTTATACTAACAGCAAAAAAGTGGCAATAAGAGCATGGGAGGCCCATTCTGACAGTGGGCGCACCAGTACGATGTACCTCCACCGATGCAAAGTGGTGAGGGACGTATGGTTTCCCAGAGCGACAAATATCCAGGCAGCATATGTGGATTACGTCCCATTTTTGTTCTCTTTAGCCACCTTTTTCCTATACGAGGACAACAAACCGATCGACCTGGTCATTCTCTATTGCATTGTCATGCCTTTCTACCCTTCTTTAACCAAGAGACACGAGACCCGTTCCTTAGCTACTGATTTCCCCTTTTCAACCTAGATGCGGGTTCGATGCCTACTCTCTTGGACAGTACAGTTTCCCTTCCTTTCTTTATTCAACCCAGACATGGATTAGTCTGCATGAAGTAGTGTTTCCTTTAATAGTGCAAATTATGGTTTTCGTCTGCTACTAGTACTAGTAGTACTACTACCAATGTAGTAGTAGGAGTACTAGCACTATACTACCCGTTGGTCAAATTATTACGTGCTGCTCCTCACAGTGAAGTGACAAGACCCTGCGTCGGAGATGACACCTGAGTATAGGCGTCGTGTTCGGCATACCATAGTCAGCCTCACCGTCTGCAGTCACTATCATCATGGCTGTAGAGCTAGCCTTCTTACAACTAGCCATGTTCGACATAATTTCCTGTGCGTTGATGCTCGTGCATTTCACGGAACACCAAGATTAGGGGTGGACGTCTCCGGCAGCGGCCATCGCGCCAGATTTTTCCATGACCTTCTAGATGTGGTGGGGAGGAGATAAGGCTGATTGTGAGAGACAAGGAGTTGTTTGTAAATAGGGAACAAGTGCGGTCATCTTTTTGCAAAAATGGAGAAGCTTGGTTTGTATGCGTCAGATCTAGATCCGATGGCTATTGGTGAAAGTTGGGAGGCACAACATCATCACCAACTCAGGACCTTTTTGATTCGCAGGATTTTGAGAACGCAGGAATAGGACATGGCAATATTACAAGTTTCAAACTAATATTACAAATGTTAGGAGTAATGCTGCACCTACGAAGAGGGAATTACTAGAAGTTTATGTAAGACCTTGCGTTACTTTAGGTGGATGCAGCATTATCGTACAAACTAAAATCCACCGTCCTGACAAGTCACTAATGGGCAAATAAGGTTTCGAGTCTCTGGCCACTTGATGTTTCAAAAACAAATTCAGCTTCTGCGGAGACTTTGTCATTTAGGCTTGAACGCTTGCGATGATCAGCACGACATTCATTGTTGCGCCAGAGAACGCCAAACCTCATTACCTTGAGCACGCTTGCCTCCAGAACAAAGAACCTGGCCAATTTAATCTGAGATGTGCTGCCTCGGTAGTCGATCAAATCAATTTCTGTAAGATGGAGATCAAGGCATTCGATGAGATTGTTATAGTGCAGCACATTTTTCACTTTCAGGTCTTTTTTTATCTGCAAAAGAAGAGAACATATTAGAGCAGTTGGCTGCATAAAATTGTCGTGTCATCAAGAGGTACCAATATCATTCGCTCATACGATACGGTTGGCTGGCTAGTGATATTTTTTCACTACAAAATTGGAAGAGTAAACCAGGACGGAGGTAGTACTTGCTCTTAGGGTAACCATAGAGTTACTAGAGTAGCCTAAGTTACTTTCCACTATGACTAGCCTAGGCTACTATAGTAGTACAGCATAAAAATGATGCAGGTGATCACGTGAGAAAAAAATACTAAAACATTTCTTTCGGTGAAGTGCGTAGATGCAGTTTTGAACACTACACTTGTCATCGTAATTTGGGAAAATTACGAAAAAATTGAGCTATGTTGTGATTACCGTTTACTTATAGGAAAGAAGTTTCACCTCGATGAGTAGCTTCTCCGTGCACGGAAAGCATGTAAGGAATCCAACAACTTGATCTAGATTGGGGCCGATAGATTTTAGTGCTAAGATCTTCACTGTGCGCATGGACTGGGTCAAGCTTGTGGGAATCATTTTCTGGAAGACGGTCGTAAATACATCAAGAAGAAATTAAAAAATGTGAATTTCAAGAAGACGGAGAAGAAGATGAGTGATGTACCTGAACGATTACGGATCCAATAGAGTTCGGAGAATTTGGCAGATGAGTACACCAACACTATCAATTTCGGCGCGTCAATGACCCTGATTTTTGTTGGACCTTCTAGATCCGATACAAGCAATCTCTCAAGGAAAGGCGCATTCTCAATGACCATAACGTGGAACAGCTGGAGTGATATTTTCCCAATTGACGTCTTGTTGCGGGGCTAGCAAGACACATAAATCCATCGGAGATTCGTCGAGGCGATGTGGAGGCTAATGAACCCGTGGATCTGCTCAAGACGAAGGTACTCGAGCGCAGTACAGCTGCAGAGCAGGTGCTCCATAGCCTTCTTTGAGATGACAACGTCAAAGAGGTCGAGCTGCTTGAGTTGAGGGAGAAGAAGGGCGGGCGCGAAATTAATCTGGGGAAGATAGCAGGAGCTGAAGCTGGCGCGGCGAAGCGTTGGCGTGAGGCGGAGCGCGGACGGCGGCAGAGAGCGACATCGTCCAGCTTCAAAGTTGAGCTCCTCGAGCTGATCTAGGGCGGGGGATAAGAACCACTCGTCGAACTTGGGTTGGACCTTGCAGTTGGTACTGAACATGCGGATGTCAAGGCGTATGGCTGGCCCAGGGTGCGATGAAAGGATCTTGGAGACTGCGGCCATGCGTTTGCAATCCCCGTCGTAGAGGCAGCTGCCGACGGTGAGGTTGAGGGGGACGCAGCGCCAGAGGGGGCGCCACCGCCGGGAGAGCAGGGCGGTCCGCACGGCAGATTTTGTGGGGAGGAGGCTGATGATGACGAGCAGCATGTCGTCGGGGAGGCTGCTGATGAAGTCCAGGCTCGCCGGATGCGGTTTTGGCTCGAGCCGCCTCCGCTTGTTGGCTGCCTCGCCGTCCATCTCAACCGGCAGCGACTCCGGTGTACACGTGTGCTGGTGTGTGTTGTGTGCTGGGTGTGCGTGAGTGTGTCCTTCTGTGCATGCCACCGCGCAGTGGTGAATTGTGCGCGAGTGCGTCCTTCGCGCGCAAGAAGTTTGTCCTCAATGCGCCCTCAATTTACTAGCGTGCGGGGTGCTACCCCGAGTGGTTTCAACTTTGTTTACTTCACCGCATGTCAGATGGGCCTCTAGTTTACTTATTTTCACCCACTGCCACATGGGCTAGCACACGAACATACAGAACACAAGCTGACAAGGCAGCATGTGGATTGGTTGACCGGTCAACTAAACAATATATGGAGCTATACGCTGACACAATGAGCCTATAATTTGTCGGTATAGAGAGTTCGAGTGAGAGGGGAGGCCCGTGAGCAGAGAGAGAAAGAGCTACTCCCTCCATTCGATAATGTAGTTCCAACATTTTTTTAAGTAAAACTTTTGAAACTTTGACCAAGTTTATAAAGAAATTACTTATATCTACAATACCAAAGATAAATAATAGTATGAAGTAAGTACATGTTGTGATGAATCTAATGATTGTTCCAGATGTAAATGTTTTTCTCCACATATACCTGGTCAAACTTTTCTGAGGTTTGACTTTTCAAAACATCCATATGCTTATGGACGTGACAGAGTCCCTAACTAGAGAGAGAGAGAGTCAGTGAAAAAAGTGTGTGTGTGTGTGTGTGTGTGTGCAAGAGACATGGACAACACGTGATAAAAGTAGAGAAAAAGTGTGCGTGTATTATGCAAACATATCACACATGCATCTCGACAACGGAGACAAGGTGAGGAGATAGTATGTGGTTGTTTGGAACCGAGAGAGCAAGACCCCCTAGCACGTGGCCAAGAGGGGTCTGACAAACAAGGGAGAGAGGTCGAGAGAGACGTACGGAGAAAATGCAGACATGGGGAGGAGAGAGTGTATGTTTGTCATATAGAGATCCCCTGGAGATCATGATGGGACTACATGGGTGGGAGATCGAGTGACAAGGTGTGTGTGCGATGGAAGATGCCCCGAGAGATTTCGAGATAGACGTATGGATGGAAGGAGACAATACGTGTGTTCTTGATGGCTAGTAAGAGATAATCATACTTAGGAGGGGGGGGAGTGCTTGCGCCTATGATGGAGTGAGGGATTATGGTATTTAGGGGGGTGCGTGTCACAGGGAGAGAGAACAAGGGCGGAGAGTGTTGGACGGGTCTATATGTATAGCGCGAGTGAGACATGTGTATGTGTGAACCAAGGAAATATAAGGCCGGTTTGGCTTGCGTCCTGAGCATCTTTTGCCTGGCCTGGGGTTGTGGCTGGATTTCATGCACGCTTGTTTGGTTGCTACCCTGTGAAAAAGAAAGCCCGCCTGGCCTCGGTTCCCTTGCACTTTAATTAGCCTGGCTAAACTCCAGACACTTCAAGTAGCCTGGCCCAGGCGACCGATTTCGAACGCCTGGCCGTGTCTGGTCATGTGGCCACGAGGCTAACAGCAACGTGGATGGATATTAGCATTAAATAATTGATGCATGGATTGATTGATGGGATGTTGATGCTTTGCCTGGCCCAGGCATGAACCAAACGCTTCAGCACCACACAAGCCTGGCCAGGCAGAAATATTTTACATCTGACGTCCACACCAGGCAGTACCGGCCATCAAGGCATGAGGGTCAGGTCACGAACCAAACTGACCAATAAAGTTTGAGAGAGATTGAGGAGCCCCGATAAGGTTGAGTGGTGCGTCAGATAGCTGAGAGGGGGAAAGAGATATTCCATCCGCTTGATAATGCAGTGCATGTAAATTTTTTAGAAGTCAAACTTTGGAAACTTTGATCAGGTTTACGCAAATGTTATTTATATCTACAATACCAAAGATACATCATACAAAACTACATGTCATGGTGAATCTAATGGTATATGTTTGCCGTACTAGATGTAATTCTTTCTCCACGTACATGGTCAAACTTTGTGATGTTTGACTTTTCAATAAATCTATATGCCATGGACCGAGGAGAGTGCCTCATTCGAGATAGATCAAGTGCGTGTGAAGGAGAATGAGTAAGTGTGCAAAAAGAGTATGTGTGTGAAAGAGAAAGTGACAACAAACGATAAATTAGAGAGAGAGTGTGTGTTTTTTCGTTTCTTATGCGAACATATCACGCATGCATCTCCGAGATGGAAAAGCGAGGCGAGGAGATACATGAAGATAGCTAGTGTGTGATTGTTTGCAACGGAGAGAGACACCCCTGTAGCACATGTCCAATAGAGGTCTGGCCAACAAGGAACAAAGGTCAAGAGGGACACATGGATGGCATGGACGCATGGGGAGGGAGAGAGGGTGTGTTTGTGATAGAGAGATCCCGTCGAGATCGTGAGGGGACTATATGGGTGGAAGATCGAGGGAGTGTGTGCGCGATAAAAAGATGCCCCGAGAGAAATCAAGATAGACCATGCACATGTTTGTGATGGAGACTAAGATTAGCTAGTCATATACATATAGGGGGGACTGCGTGTGCCTACAATTGAGTGAGAGACCATCATACTTGGCTAGGTGGGCATGAGATTGTGTGTGTGCGCGTGTGAGATGGAGAGAGAATGAGGGGGAGAGATAGAGTTTTAGATGGGCCTATCGAGTGCGAGTGAGATATGCATGTGTATGTGTGACCCAGGTGGATGGAGAGTTTGAGAGAGGGGGGAGAGCTCCGAGACGACATAGTGGTGCGTGAGAGAGTTACGCGCAAAGAGCCAAGTAATTTGTGTGTGTACGATGAGTGCACCCAAGATATCTAGCTTGGACTATCTAGAGTATCATAAATAGTGTGCGAGAGAGACCTATAGATGGTGTATATATGCATGCGAACTAGAAAGACCCCACACACACACACAAAGAGAGAGAGAGAGAGAGAGAGAGAGAGAGAGATGGAGAGAAAGGGAGAGTGACCAACAAGGTTTTTGTGTCGGATGCGTGCGACAGAATTGAAGATTGTCAGAGAGAGAGAGAGAGAGAGAGAGAGAGAGAGAGAGAGAGAACAGGAGTCCGGGAGAGGGGGAGGTCGTGTTTTATGCATCAAAGACTGATATAAACCATGTTTCGATATAAACTTGCATTCAAATATTTAAATTGGAGAACATGTTGTCTGCAATACACACATGAACGGATATATGCGTATATCAAACAAGTTCATTAATTTGACTTTCAACATGTTCATGGAATACTATAATACTGTACAACATGCTACTCGATTGAGGTGTTCAATTTTGGATTTAGTTCACTATTCTGACCTACTGAACGAGCTATTTCATTGAATCGAGATATTTCATTTTGGGTTTGATTCGCGTTTTTGAGTGGGTCAACTATTTGTCATATAGTAAATCGCTAGCAACGAGCATGTAAAAACACATTATTCCCGACCATCATCTCTCCATCTAAAAAGGAAGTGGCAAGCTAATTTCAAAATTTGATCCGAATCGACTTGGTAAGGTAAACGTGGATGCTCGTTCTCCCAAAATTTGAACGAACCGTTAAACATCCTCTCTACTCGATGGAGTTCGCCTAAGCAAATAAATGGGAGACGCAAAATTACCGTCCTATGTGGGACACGTATCAATTGGACCATTGTACATTGAGGGTAGGTTCGTAACTTCATCCAACCGCGCCTTCTCCTCGGCCGAAATGACATGTGCCGAATAATTCATAAACCATGGTCGGCAAAACACGCTCTCCTCGCCCGAAATAGCTCGCGCCCACTATTTCAAAACACACTCTCCTCGCCTAAAATCGCTCGCGCCCACTATAGTTCAAAACACGCCCTCCTCGCCTGAAATCGCTCCCGCCCCCTATTTGTGGAGAAGCAAAGTCACTCTACTATCCCCGACCCTCAGTACACAGACCCAAGCTGAGAAGCCTATAGGCAAGGGTAGAGTTGTAACTCCCCCTCACATTTCAGACAAATGCGTCTGTAAGACATGGTTCCACTCCCCTCCCAATTCCCGCCCGCCCGCCCCCATTCATACCTCGTGGGCGCCAAATCACCTTCTCCCCGGGAAGCTCCCTTCTCCCGAGCCGCGAAACCTCAGCCCCACCTCCATGGCGCCCCCCGTCGCACCAATTTCACAGCCGCCCTCCTCCCTAATGACGGAGACGCTTTCCATTTGCCGTCGTGCACTGGGCCGTGTGCCTCTTACTCCGTGCAGCTAGTGCTGCCTCGATGACGACGGCGTGAACCGTACCGGAGCCGATTCACCCCCGCCATTGTTCACAGCGCCGGAGCGGCTCCAACTTCGGATCCGTCCAGAGTCCTGGCGCTGCTTCCGCGTAGCCATCGACCGTCGCGACATCGCTCTTTCCCGGCCGCCGGTCGCCACCGCAACCACGCCGGCCTCACTGACTCGGCAGCTGGACCTACCTACTTCACCATGCCGCCAGATAGGTCGCACCCTCATCTCAAATCACTTTATTTAGGCGTCAGTTGTCTGAATTTTTATTCTGGGCCAATCGATTCCCAATGGGAAGCAGCATTCTTCGAGGCGGCTGTGATGCCCCCGATTCAATCGTACACTAATCACACACGCAAACGTGTACGATCAAGATCAGGGACTCACGAGAAGATATCACAACACAACTCTACAAATAAAATAAGTCATACAAGCATCATATTACAAGCCAGGGGCCTCGAGGGCTCGAATACAAGAGCTCGATCATAGACGAGTCAGCGGAAGCAACAATATCTGAGTACAGACATAAGTTAAACAAGTTTGCCTTAAGAATTCTAGCACAAACTGGGATATAGATCGAAAGAGGCGCATGCCTCCTGCCTGGGATCCTCCTAAACTACTCCTGGTCGTCGCCAGCGGGCTGCACGTAGTAGTAGGCACCTCCAGTGTAGTAGGAGTCATCGTCGACGGTGGCGTCTCGCTCCAGGGTTCCAATGTCTGGTTGCAGCAATCGGGTATAGAAAGGGGAAAAGAGGGAGCAAAGCAAACCATGAGTACTCATCCAAAGTACTCGCAAGCAAGGAGCTACACTACATATGTATGCATTGGTATCAAATGGAATAAGGGAATCATATGTGGACTGAACTGCAGAATGCCAGAATAAGAGGAGGATAGCTAGTCCTATCGAAGTCTACGCTTCTGGCCACCTCCATCTTGCAGCAAGTAGAAGATACTAGAAGGTAAGTTCACCAAGTAGCATCGTGTAGCATAATCCTACCCAGCGATCCTCCCCTCGTCGCCCTGTTAGAGAGCGATCACCGGGTTGTATCTGGCACTTGGAAGGGTGTGTTTTATTAAGTAGCCGGTTCTAGTTGTCATAAGGTCAAGGTACAACTCCAAGTCGTCCTGTTACCGAAGATCACGGCTATTCGAATAGATTAACTTCCCTGCAGGGGTGCACCATATTTCCAAACACGCTCGATCCCCTTTGTCCGGACACACTTTTCTGGGTCATGCCCGGCCTCGGAAGATCAACACGTCGCAACCCTACCTAGGCACAATAGAGAGGCTAGCACGCCGGTCTAAACCCTATGCGCGCAGGGGTCTGGGCCCATCACCCATTGCACACCTGCACGTTGCGTACGCGGCCGGTGAGCAGACCTAGCCTCCCTTATACAAGAGCAGGCGTTCCAGTCCAACCCGGCGCGCGTCGCTCAGTCGCTGACGTCACAAAGGCTTCGGCAGATACCACGACGTCGAGTGCCCATAACTGTTCCCGTGTAGTTGGTTAGTGCGTATAGGCCAGTAGCCAGACTTAGGTCAAATACCCAGATCTCGTTAAGCGTGTTATTTTGAAGTAACCGCGAACGCCGACCAGGGTCAGTCCCACCTCTCACCTAGGTGGTTTCCGCCTGCCCTGTCGTTCCGCCTCAAAGTAACAGTCGGGGGCCATCGGGAACCTAGGCCCACCACTACCTGGGTGAAACCACCTGCCCCTTCAGCCCCCAACATCAGAATCACTTGCGGGTACTCAACGAGCCGACCCGACTTTAGTCACCACCTGTATAGTATGTATATATGTATGTATTTACCCATGATCCCCTCCCGAGTGATCACGACCCGATAGTATTGCATGGCAGACAAACAAGAATGTAGGGCCACAAATGGAATACTAACATCCTATACTAAGTATTTAGGATTGAAGGTAAGGTATCAACAACGGTAGCAACAATGACAGGCTATACAACAGAATAGGATTAACGGAAAGCAGTAACATGCTACACTACTCTAATGCAAGCAATAGAGCAGAATATGCGATATCTGGTGATCAAGGGGGGGGGCTTGCCTGGTTGCTTTGGCAAGAGAGAGGGGTCGTCAACACCGTAGTCGTACTGGGTAGCAGCGGCGTCGGTCTCGGTGTCTAGCGAGAGGAGAGGGGGAAGAAATAATAAATATTAAGCAAACAGATGCATAGCGATGCATGACATGACAAGTAGCGGTGCTAGGGGTGCCCTAACGCGGTAAGAGGTGATACCGATGAAAGGGGGAAACACCCGGAAAAATATCCCCGGTGTTTCGCGTTTTCGGACAGATGAACCGGAGGGGGAAAGTTGCGTGTTCTCTATGCTAGGGATGCGTGGCTGACGAACGGGCTGCATATTCGGATTCGTCTCGCCGTTCTGAGCAACTTTCATGTATAAAGTTTTTTCATCTGAGTTACGGTTTATTTTATATGGTTTCCTAAAGTTTTAACAATATTCTAGAATTTCTGGTTTTATTTTAAATTGATTTAATCCGAATTGACCAAGTCAATTTGACTGGTCAAAAGGAGAGGTGATGGACCACATGTCATAGGATATACCTAATAAATAAAACAAAGTAGCTTAATTAAATGGGGGGGTCCACATGTCATATGGCTAGTACCTAACCTAAGGCTGGTCATAGTGGGGGTAACTTAAGTAGTAACTTAGAGTCCAGATCAGCAATTTCGCTTACGTGGCACTGAATTAATGAAGAGAGAGTAACTTAGAGTAACCTATTTGGTTACCGTAACATAGCGCGCAGCACGAGACGTCTTTAATGCCAAATCGATCCAGTGTGGCTGCGTCGCTTAAAAAAAAGAGCCCGTCCCTTTCCTTTACGGTCGGGGCCTCCATCCATCTCCCTCCCGGCCGCCTCCATCTACCCTCGCCTCCCTCTCCGTCTCGTCGGCCAACGGCAGCTACGGGCGGCGGCGGCTCCAACCGGGGAGCCACCCGAATCATGGCTAAATCTGGTGCCCGCAAGGAGGCAGCGCCAGCCCGGTCGTCGGCGACCTCGCCACCACATCACTTCCCCGGCGCCCCGGCAAGCTCGCATGCTAACCCCTCGCCACAGCCGCTCATCTACCCCGGCGCCTCGCCGAGCTCCGCCGCCAACCCCTCAACGCCACCGCACTTGTACCCCCATGTCATGGAGACCTCCTCTGCCAACCCCTTGTTGAATACATGGTACAGTTCTCTGCAGCAACTACAGTTTCTTAGCTCGCATTTGCATCGCTTGGCAATTACTATTTTGCGTTCTGCTTGTGGAGTTCCTGATTCAGCAGTTGTACGTGTTCAAGCAGATATTCCCAAGTCTGTAGCTATGCTCAGGTCGTTGCTTGCTTGATATTTTCAGATGCATTTTGTACTAGATTAGCAGAGACTAGATTCAGTTAACTAGCAGAGACTAGGTAAAATAATTTGGTGTGAGATTCACTTAACTAGATTGAGTCCCAACATGGTAGTCTTCCAAAATCTATAGCAGAAGCACTGTTCTTACCTGATGACTAGAGTTCTGGATTATCATTTTTAGGATTTGTAATATAGTTCATTCAAATGGAGCAGTATTATGCTCATGAGTTCTCATATTTGTAACAGGAGGCCAGTGTATACCACTGCACCTGAAGCCTTGCTAAGTTTTGGACGAAAAAGAAGAGGCGAGCAATATTGTTGATTTGAATGAGGAAGCAGGCTCATCTATTGCCTTTCCATCGATATTTGTTCACGGTGACATGCCTGTATTTGCCGAGGTACTGGAAAGAGATGCTAGAATCCGGGATCGTCCAAGACATAGAGCTCTAAAAAATGATTTGATTGAGCATATTTGGAAAAAGTTTAGGACGCGGTAGATTATTTCCGTGTCTTGATCCATGTAATGCTAAATATCTTTTATATATTTTAATATTATTATATTGGCACTTTATTATTTATCATGGATCAGTTCTCTGTTGTGTTCACGTATTTGCACGAACAAGCAAAATGTTAGATTAGTACATGCTCTATGCCACACATAGATCACAATGTTAAAGTACTACTATAGATCCCATAAAGCAATAAATGAGTATCTCTATGTTACCATACTTATGACATCACCCACTATGAAGGTAGTAACATATGCATGTACCCCCTATGTTACTACTCTAAGTTATTCCCCACCATGACCAGCCTAACTCTACTTAGCCTCTAAACTAATTGCACACGGTCGGCCAGAGGCACAACCAGCCCACGGCTGTGCACACACACACATCACATGGGCGCTCAGCCATGGCCACAGCCACATGCGAGGCTAGCGCCTGAGCAGCGAGCAACTGCAGTAAAATGAGCAGCAGCAACAAACGAGCGACAGCTAGCAGATCAACCACGGCAGTAGCAAAGGGCGGCAATAGCAGCAGTGACCAACGGTGGAGGCAAAGCAGCAGTAGCTAGCACAACAACTAAACGGAGCAGCATCGGCAGCAGAGCAGAACAGCAGCTAGGAGCAGCGGCACGGGCGCAGCCGAAGCACAGCAGGGGCGCGGGCGGCGCACACAGGGAGGGCGAGTAGGGCATGGCCCTGATGCAGGCAGAGTGCAGCAAGGGATATGGCCAGCGCGCGCGTACACAGGAGCTCAGGCTCCGGCCATGGCAACCACAAACAAGCACGGGGACAACCGCAAACGAATGGATCGAAGTGAAGAACGGGGGAATCGGTAGACTAGCTCACCACAAAGCTCGTGGGCGCGGTTAGAGAGCCCGGGGATGTCCAGACGCGACGAGCTCGACGACGAGATGCAGCAGTCGCGGGCGGAGACGACGGTGATGGCGAGCGTACGGGGCCTCCCAGCTCGAACCCTTCGGAGAGGGTGAAGGAGACGGCGATGGCGGAGCTTCTGGACTTCTTGGCGTGACGAGGGGAGGCCGGTGGCCGCGACATCAACGAGGTGGCGGCGACCACAAGCTCGGGCGACGAAGGCCAGAGGAGAAGCGCGAGAGGGGGAGGGGAAATTTCGGGGCTAGGGTTTCGGAGGTCGAGGGAGGGGGTCCCTAGCGATGTTCTTATGCACAAGATGGGTCGGGGATGGCCGCCACGAGGCCGGGGCGCCATGGGATTGCGGCCACGATCCCCTGCCTGTCTCCTATAGCGAGAGGAGGGAGACAAGTGGGGGATGTGGGCTGGGCCTTCCATTTTGCTATATGGGCCTCAATACTCAGTAGATTATGTCCTTCTCTATTCTTTGTTTTTTATACTGTTTTATTTACTTCATTTGTTTTCTATTTTAAATAGTTGCCAAAAGAATGGTGTTATTTATGAAAAGTGACACATAAATACTGTGTATTATTAGGAGCTAGCACACAAAGTTTGGGGTCATTTGGTAAGTTTAAACATTTTTAGAAAATGAGACGGTCAAGTTATTAGTTGATATCCCATTTATTAATTTCCTAAGGATTTATTTATGATGCAAACGAAGTTGGTTTCAATATGAAAATTAGTTAGTGAATTTTAGCAACCCAGCGAACATTTTTGTTTTATGGTTTGAGGAAAATAATAATTTGACTTGTCTTTTAAATTTGAATTTGAGGTCGGTGTGGAACGAAGTGATGATTAGTAAAAATTAATTATGATGACATGGCACCATTAACAGGAGTTTACTGTAGCGTGACACCCGAGGTGTTACAAATCTCCTCCACTACAAGAAATCTCGTCCCGAGATTTAAGAGGGGAGTAAGGGGGAAAGTTCTGGTTACGAAATTCTAGCGAGGGTTCTCGGTCTTCGTTACTCTTCTCGAAGAGGTTGATCCAATACATTGATGTCTTAATTTCTCTGCTTCAGGTCACCATGATGAAGCCGACATTCTTCCTTCGGGAACTTCATCGTACTTACGGTAGAATAAAGCGGGGTTATTTTGGAAGAATGGACCTCTGCAAGGTTGACTATCTGGTAGCTAACATCGGGGATGGTGGTGGAAAGTAACTCTCGAACTGAAACTTAAGAAAATATCGAGAGCAAAGTAAGAAGGTACCACGAGAAGTTTCAAGCAGGTAGGCAACCGTTCGATGCCTGTTACAGGGCACGAGAGGGGTTCAAAGAAATGAGAATAATTATTGTGTTTAATACCAGAATTAATCACTAGGAAGGTGGCTCGCAATTACCTATAAAGCCAAGCGTAAGGGATAACTTTGAAGCAGGGATGTACAGGAGAGTCAGGTTCCGGTCCTGTGGAACTATGGGTTATGGGCCCACCATGTGGGTTAAAAGCAGGAAGGGCGGTGACGTCTTGAACGATCATGTAAGCAAGGCATGTCAGAGGACAGCCTGTCAGTTATGTAGGCAACGACATCGGTACCAAGGGCGAGGGACGAAGAGAACCATTTTCCCGCTCGTTGAACGAGGCGGACCAATATGCAAAGTTCTCGTCCATCGGCGGCTACCGGAATGTCATCAACAATGGTAACAGGGTCTTGCTAACAGAATTGTACACCGAGGTGCTTACACAAGTGGGAGAATATTATTACTTAGACCATATATAGATCACAAGAAAGGTTAAACAAAACAATGGAAAGGAAAATGTGACTATCAGATTAAACAGAACAATGGAAAGGAAAATGTGTTTGAACACATATTTCAGGGGTATATCCTTTCCAAGCACAAGCAGAGCATGATATCCGTGATAGGATATAACGTAGAAAACCCTTTAGGTAAGGGGAGAGAAATTTCACGACATTACCCATACAACGGTGTTTGGATAATTGAGCAAGAAACATTTAACATTGGGCTTCAAATGTTCTTGTTGAAAATTGGAGTACCTCAGACATGCTTAGAGATGGCATTGACAAGGTCTTCAAGCAAAGGTCGGACCTTGGATACACGAAGGATTCATCAGGAACGACTTGTAGAATAAGTCTTACAATTTCCTCATGAAAGAATGGATAACCTTGCGAAAAGGAAACTATAAAAATAGGGCCTCTGGCCAGATGTGCTAGGATGGCACCACCTTACCAGGTCATATAAAGACAATTGTCATAACTCTTGGAAATATGTTCCAACCATCATATCTGACCGAGATCTAGATCTGATTGGTGTCAGGATATCTCAAACTCGGGATGCCCGAGAAGAAAAGGTGCAACACAAATTGACGAGATGACATTGTAAGATTCTCGGGAAATGAACTATGGAAGCAAGTTCTGAATCATGAGTTCATCATTAAACCAAGGAGAGGATGAGGAAGTACCTGCTGGAGTTGGTGACAATTCATTGAGATTTTCAAAAAATGGATTTCCAGACTTATGTGAACAAGGAGATAACATTTGTCAGATCAAATGATATAATGAGGTATGTTGGAGGAAAACATACACAGTTTTGAAAGGGGCACCCGAATTATGGGCTTAGGTAGCTTGATCAGTGTTAGAATGGTGATCCGATAACCAATGGTCTAAGAATGAAATACCGACCATTAACTTCAAAGCAATAGGGTTGCTAGAAGTTTTGAAGTCGCACATCATAGTTCGATTCTCGGTTTTCCGGATAGAAATAACACGGGGACCAAGGAATGAACGGATATGGCAAAAGGTATCACCTGTAGCAAGAATTCTTAAGAGGTGGTGAAATTCTCACGACATTCTTGACATAAAAGATGGTAATACTCCAAGGTAAAGAAGAACAAATGCTGGATAGTAAGGATCCCAAGGTATAACGCAAAACACGAACAAGTTTGTGTTGAACGGAAGGCAATCACGTGGTCGATTATAACACAAATCATCAAGGGAAAGGATGGTACTTCTCATCATGAATTCAATCGATATCCTAGAAGGGGTCAAAATATTGATGATGATCATGACACACTTGTCGAGGGGTTTCATGGGGATCTAATCGATCATCGATGACATCAAGCAAAGGAAGGGTGAAGCGAAAGTTATCAGAACCATGGGTATGAAACAAACTCAAAATCAAGTTTGCTATTCAAGGAGAAATGATATGACAAGGAAGATCGACGTAAGATTAGCTCACTGTCGAAATTTGTGCTCCGTGAAGCAGGACCAGGTAGCACAGTTAAAAATTTAGCCCAATAATGTTATAGCCGATTAGGCTAGGAATGACTTGAAGGATTATTAAACTCATAAGCAATGAAAATTAATTAGGGTTATCGAACCGGGATGCGAAATCGGTTCACATATCGGTGTTCTCGATTGACGATAACCCAGAACCCAGAAAAATTGGAATCGGTGAGAAAAAATAGTTAATGAAGAACCCCTAAGAAGTTATGCAGTTCCATGACATTATCCAGATATCATAGTGTAATACTCGATAGTAGATCAAAGTAAAGGTTGGACAGGTGCAATGATCTGCACAAGACAAGTACTTCAACTTGTCCGAGAAATGGTATTAAAGAGAAAATATTGTCGGAACCATGATTGCAAAGGACCAAACATAAATACAGGACGAACTTATAACAAGGGGATTATTATCATTTACAAGAAGCTTCGATGATAAGGTATACATCGTGTCGATAGGCATGAACACAGGGTTCAAGGTCGACTCCCACTTGTTCAACGCATAATCTTTCATTCACCTCTCGTATTTCAAAAATGACATTAGTTGTTGGAAGTTGTTACCTGGTGCAATACCAGATAAGTATGACCCGTGAAATCTTTCGGGTTCACACGGATTAGGGAAGGCGTAGGTTCAACCCATCAGGGCATATTAGGAACATATACCACAAACTTTGAAGTAAACAATACAAGTTCGAAAGTAGAGTATGGTTCACAAAGCAGAGGATACAGTTTACCAAAGGCATTATGTATCCGAGGAAAGGCTCACAAGCTTATAGAATATGAAGGAGGTTGTCGGATAAAATCCAACAAAGGATCTGATGGTCAACAAGGGATCTGATGTGAGCATCGGTACTCAATAGAGGAAGAAAGAATGCAAGGAGAATTCAAGGAGATCGTATTATAGAAACAACTGACTAACTCAAAGCTCAAATGCAAAGGAATTATGAATTCCAAGACAAGGGATCAGAAGAAATGCTTTGATTAGGGATGGATAAGCTGAATAGTCTTAGAGGTACAATCGATGGCAATTTGATTGGTCGAGATCCAGCTCATGTTTAAAATGACATCTGAGCCAGAAGGACGAAATGAAGGATCCGATTAAGGATTGCGAGCATTCGCAACATATTGATTCAACAGACTCAAACTGATAATGACTAAGGATGCCAATAAGATTACCGAACTTATGAGGTTAATCATAATGCAAGCAAGCAAGAATCTCAAGAGCAATAGGCTGTTGAGGATTTTCAGGGATCGAATGGCATTTCGAAGACTTTTGTGAAATACATGAATCAACTGGGGATGAGCGGATACTCGATAAGTGTGAGAAATTATCCGTAGGGGTATTCAGGCGACAAAGAACTGCAAGGCAGAAGGCACAAAGTATTCCCGAAACAACAACGAGTATTTCAGGGTATCTTGTAATAACAAGAGCAACTGGGGACTAATGTAAGAATGGCAAGTGCATGTAGTTTTCCATAGGGGTTGACGGTGGAAGGGAATTGCAAACGCAATGAGCACAAGTTCTCGGGATAACATCGGATAGTATCTTCGGAATCCTTCGGCGAACCAAGCAATCACCTGGAGGGGGCTCTCCGGGAGGAAGTAATTACGAGAACCTAGAGTCAGAGTTAGTAAAATCATTTAACCCGAATAGAACAAAGATCAGAGTCCCAGAGTATAGACGAGGAGTAAAGGATCCTAATACCATCCAATGGCGACGTGGGCCCGTAAGGCACACATCCATGTTAGTAAAACTTTAGCAATATTTAGACTCGACTTCGGCCAAGGAGTGTGGAAGAGGGATTTCTACAGGCAGTCGGCTCTGATACCAATTTGTGACGCCCCCAATTCAATCGTACAATAATCATACACGCAAACGTGTACGATCAAGATCAGGGACTCACGCGAAGATATCACAACACAACTCTACAAATAAAATAAGTCATACAAGCATCATATTACAAGCCAGGGGCCTCGAGGGCTCGAATACAAGAGCTCAATCATAGACGAGTCAGCGGAAGCAACAATATGTGAGTACAGACATAAGTTAAACAAGTTTGCCTTAAAAATGCTAGCACAAACTGGGATATAGATAGAAAGAGGCACATGCCTCCTGCCTGGGATCCTCCTAAACTACTCCTGGTCGTCGCCAGCGGGCTGCACGTAGTAGTAGGCACCTCCAGTGTAGTAGGAGTCGTCGTCGACGGTGGCGTATGGCTCCAGGGTTCCAATGTCTGTTTGCAGCAATCGGGTATAGAAAGGGGAAAAGAGGGAGCAAAGCAAACCGTGAGTACTCATCCAAAGTACTCGCAAGCAAGGAGCTACACTACATATGTATGCATTGGTATCAAATGGAATAAGGGTATCATATGTGGAATGAACTGCAGAATGCCGGAATAAGAGGAGGATAGCTAGTCCTATCGAAGTCTACGCTTCTGGCCACCTCCATCTTGCAGCAAGTAGAAGAGAGTAGAAGGTAAGTTCACCAAGTAGCATCGTGTAGCATAATCCTACCCGGCGATCCTCCCCTCGTCGCCCTGTTAGAGAGAGATCACCGGGTTGTATCTGGCACTTGGAAGGGTGTGTTTTATTAAGTATACGGTTCTAGTTGTCATAAGGTCAAGGTACAACTCCAAGTCGTCCTGTTACCGAAGATCATGGCTATTCGAATAGATTAACTTTCCTGCAGGGGTGCACCATATTTCCCAACACGCTCGATCCCCTTTGTCCGGACACACTTTTCTGGGTCATGCCCGGCCTCGGAAGATCAACACGTCGCAACCCTACCTAGGCACAATAGAGAGGCCAGCACGCTGGTCTAAACCCTATGCGCGCAGGGGTCTGGGCCCATCGCCCATTGCACACCTGCATGTTGCGTACGCGGCTGGTGAGCAGACCTAGGCTCCCTTATACAAGAGCAGGCATTCTAGTCCAACCCGGCGCGCGCCGCTCAGTCGCTGACGTCACGAAGGCTTCGACTGATACCACGACGTCGAGTGCCATAACTGTTCCCGCGTAGTTGGTTAGTGCGTATAGGCCAGTAGCCAGACTTAGGTCAAATACCCAGATCTCGTTAAGCGTGTTATTTTGAAGTAACCGTGAATGCCGGCCAGGGCCAGGCCCACCTCTCACCTAGGTGGTCTCCGCCTGCCCTGTCACTCCGCCTCAAAGTAACAGTCGGGGGCCATCGGGAACCTAGGCCCACCACTAACTGGGTGGAACCACCTGCCCCTTCAGCCCCCAACATCGGAATCACTTGTGGGTACTCAACGGGCCGACCAGACTTTAGTCACCACCTGTATAGTATGTATATATGTATGTATTTACCCATGATCCCTCCCGAGTGATCACGACCCGATAGAATAGCATGGCAGACAGACAAGAATGTAGGGCCACAAATGGAATACTAGCATCCTATACTAAGTATTTAGAATTGCAGGTATGGTATCAACAACGGTAGCAACAATGACAGGCTATGCAACAGAATAGGATTAACGGAAAGCAGTAACATGCTACACTACTCTAATGCAAGCAATAGAGAAGAATAGGCGATATCTGGTGATCAAGGGGGAGGGCTTGACTGGTGGCTCTGACAAGAGAGAGGGGTCGTCAACACCGTAGTCGTACTAGGTAGCAGCGGCGTCGGTCTCGGTGTATAGCGAGAGGAGAGGGGGAAGGAATAATAAATATTAAGCAAACAGATGCATAGCGATGCATGACATGACAAGTAGCGGTGCTAGGGGTGTCCTAACGCGGTGATACCGGTGAAAGGGAGAAACACCCGGGAAAATATCCCCGGTGTTTCGCGTTTTCGGACAGATGAACCGGAGGGGGAAAGTTGCGTGTTCGCTATGCTAGGGATACGTGGCTGACGAACGGGCTGCGTATCCGAATTCGTCTCACCGTTCTGAGCAACTTTCATGTACAAAGTTTTTCCATCTGAGTTACGGTTTATTTTATATGGTTTCCTAAAGTTTTAACAATATTCTAGAATTTCTGGTTTTATTTTAAATTTGATTTAATCCGAATTGACCAAGTCAATTTGACTGGTCAAAAGGAGAGGTGATGGTCCACATGTCATAGGATATACCTAATAAATAAAACAAAGTAGCTTAATTAAATGGGGGGGTCCACATGTCATATGGCTAGTACCTAACGTAACTACTACTTAGCCTCTAAACTAATTGCACACGGTCGGCCAGAGGCACAACCAGCCCACGGCTGTGCACACACACACATCACATGGGCGCTCAGCCATGGCCACAGCCACATGCGAGGCTAGCGCCTGAGCAGCGAGCAGCTGCAGTAAAATGAGCAGCAGCAACAAACGAGCGGCAGCTAGCAGATCAACCACGGCAGTAGCAAAGGGCGGCAATAGCAGCAGTGACCAACGGTGGAGCCAAAGCAGCAGTAGCTAGCACAACAACTAAACGGAGCAGCATCGGCAGCAGAGCAGAACAGCAGCTAGGAGCAGCGGCACGGGCGCAGCCGAAGCACAGGAGGGGCGCGGGCGGCGCACACAGGGAGGGCGAGTAGGGCATGGCCCTGATGCAGGCAGAGCGCAGCAAGGGATATGGCCAGCGCGCGTACACATGAGCTCAGGCTCCGGCCATGGCAACCACAAACAAGCACGGGGACAACCGCAAACGAATGGATCGAAGTGAAGAACGGGGGAATCGGTAGACTAGCTCACCACAAAGCTCGTGGGCGCGGTTAGAGAGCCCGGGGATGTCCAGATGCGACGAGCTCGACGACGAGATGCAACAGCCGTGGGCGAAGACGACGGTGATGGCGAGCGTACGGGGCCTCCCAGCTCGAACCCTTCGGAGAGGGTGAAGGAAACGGCGATGGTGGAGCTTCTGGACTTCTTGGCGTGATGATAGGAGGCCGGTGGCCGCGACATCAACGAGGTGGCGGCGACCACAAGCTCGGGCGACGAAGGCCAGAGGAGAAGCACGAGAGGGGGAGGGGAAATTTCGGGGCTAGGGTTTCGGAGGTCGAGGGAGGGGGTCCCTGGCGATGTTCTTATCCAGAAGATGGGTCGGGGATGGCCGCCACGAGGCCGGGGCGCCATGGGATGGCCGCCACGATCCCCTGCCTGTCTCCTGTAGCGAGAGGAGGGAGACAAGTGGGGGATGTGGGCTGGGCCTTCCATTTTGCTATATGGGCCTCAATACTCAGTAGATTAGGTCCTTCTCTATTCTTTGTTTTTTATACTGTTTTATTTACTTCATTTGTTTTCTATTTTAAATAGTTGCCAAAAGAATGGTGTTATTTATGAAAAATGACACATAAATACTGCGTATTATTAGGAGCTAGCACACAAAGTTTGGGGTCATTTGGAAAGTTTAAACATTTTTAGAAAATGAGACGGTCAAGTTATTAGTTGATATCCCATTTATTAATTTCCTAAGGATTTATTTATGATGCAAACGAAGTTGGTTTCAATATGAAAATTAGTTAGTGAATTTTAGCAACCCAGCGAACATTTTTGTTTTATGGTTTGAGGAAAATAATAATTTGACTTGTCTTTTAATTTTGAATTTGAGGTCGGTGTGGAACGAAGTGATGATTAGTAAAAATTAATTATGATGACATGGCACCATTAACAGGAGTTTACTGTAGCGTGACACCCGGGGTGTTACAACGGCGGAGCTTTTAGGCTGCCGGTTGGCTGGTGTCTAACGTAAGGGTGCGGGTGGCAAGTTCGCCGCGGAAGCAACGCTTATATGGCTATCTTTTAGAGTTGCCTGGGTTGAAGGTACTGCCGCCGCCGGATCTGGATGACAGGGAGTCTTTGTGGATTGGCCCGGGGGCGGTGCAACCACGGCAGTGTGGTGGGGCGGGGAGCGGGGTTTTGGCCGAGGCCATGGACGCTGGAGGCAGGCTGCTCTGCCGTTGGTCGCTGGCTCTTCGGGGAAGATTCCAAACAGTGTCAGCCGGAAGGCACAAGACGGCCAGCCATCCGGCGTAGATCGGATAGTACCAAAATAAAATAAAATCGTGTGACCCCAATTTAGTCTTCAGTCAATAGACGTGTGACCACTCTCGTACCTTGCTGTTGATCTCTTAGTGTATTTCTTTAGATTAAAGAGATATGTCGTTCTTAACATTATGCGTTATCTGCATCTTCAGACACACCGTCTTCCAACTCACTGCAGCTGCTCCAACAAGGGAAGCATACACCAGAAGGGAGCTATAGTCCCCGCTCAACAGTTCCCTGCATCGAATGCGCGTGCCCGACATGGACAGACACAACAACTGCAGGGCCATCGACAAGTCAGCACATGATGCTCACTCCTATGGATGGCAACCAGATAGATTGTACCCTCATCTTACTTGTGTGCAACATTTATAGCTTTGTTATTCATTTAAGCATGGAAAATAGATTATCACATTTCACTGTATATTCATGCTGATCTCTTACGGGTCTTGTTCAGGAGTTAATGTTGTTCCATAGTTCAGCTAAGATACTTGTTCTTTAGGTAACGTTGTTTCATAGTTATCATCCATCAGCCAATGCTATCCCACAGGCTGGTGATTATAGTATTATACCACTTCTAGTATTACCTATGTTGTTCTTTAATACTTTTGTGTGCCAACTAGTTAATCTTGAGTACAAATGATACATATTCTGTAGCTTTCATCTGTGTTCTCCCTTTAGTTTATGAGACCTGTTGCTGCTAGTTAACCCCAACCCTACTATTTATGTCGTCTCTTACATGCACTCATTACATAAATCTAACTACTAGTTGTCTTCCATGCATGTCAGATATAATTGCACACACTGATATATCCACAAGAACCTCACGGAGCAATGTAAAGGCCAATAAACTTGATGTCGATGATACCCAATATGATGGAACATGTAAAGGCAGTTCTTCAAAAGACTTGCAGAAAGATGATGAATCTTCTTCACCCCACAAGGTTCTTGCTCTAACTTGGCCTGTGATATGGGTACAACATGCATATAATATCCTGGAGTGTATCTACTCTGTTGCAATGCCATGTGCTTAGCATGCTGATCATGCATGTAAATATCTCATGCCTTCCTGTTTTTCAGTACCTATTCCATTCATGATAACATGTTTTCAAATTCAAGTACTGTCATTGTACTCTATCACAATGCCATCTGCTTAATTTTGGCATCATGCTTCTGAATATCTTATGCATTGTTATTCATCAGTATGTACTTCATCTGTCTACCATACCATGTTTTTTTACAGGAAGTGTTGTTCTAGTGCTCTGTTGCAATGCCATCTTATTTTCCCAATCATACACGTGTATGTTGCCTTAGTTATTTCTGTACGTATTCCGCTAGCATACAGTTTTACATTCAACTAGTGTTTTTTGATGTGTTGTCCTGTCGTATCCCTAGCTCTTACACCATACTCCCTCCGTCCGGATTACATGTTGCCGAAATGGATAAAAAAGGATGTATCTAGAACTGAAATACGCCTAGACCCATCCATTTTTTTTCCGGATGGAGGGAATACATGTCAATATGTCATGCCTTTCTATTCTTCAGTACCTATTCCATCTCTCTGCGTCGCATGTTTTATAATTAAAGCACCATTCTTCTATACTAGGCATGCAAGGGGAAGACGACTATGTTAGAATCTGAAGGGTTACAAACAAAGCCTGTGCAAAAGATCCAAACGCCAGGAGATAATAAACCAACTCCAGTTTTTATAGATACTGCTCCAGCACAGAGAAACCCAACTTCTACTAATAATAAGCAGATTCCAGTGGCCAAAGAACTAGTCCGCTCCAATCCAGCAAAAATATGTCCCCTCAATTCTAAGAAGCTGTGGGTATCCTTGCATCATGAAATTTTATAGCATGCTGATCATATTTTCTACATGTTTATTACCCATCTCTCTTTTAGAAAATAAGCTTAACAGATAGAAGAATTTCTGCAATGGTATCGTTTATGAGGAAAGATTCTTGCAGGAATTCTCTATGCTCCAATGTAGATGTAAGTACCTGTTGTATATCATTATATTTTTACATCAGCATGTATTTTGTTAATCGGTGTGAATCCAACCTTTATATGATCTAAATTTAGTTGTAGCAAAATGTATGATTAAATGCCACAATGTTGATTTTTGCAAGGAAAACTGCCTGGTAGTTTTGCATCCTGAGCTACATGAGTGTACTATCTCATATCAGTGGGTTTGAATACTTTGGTTCTGCAGTGGGTTTTTCAGTGTTTTTTTACTATGTTGTCCTGTCGTATCTGTTCGCACACGAACACGTCACCGTGTACCCTCGACACCGAGGGTGATGCACCGCAGCTCACGTCGAAGGAGATCCGTCCGGAAGCGCGGTACACAGGCAATCCGGCGGGCGCTTTTCAAGACCCGAAACCCCGCACACCCGGGAGGGACCTCGTCTAGACGCGCGGTGGCTATGGGCTGCCCTAGGTCGATCTGATCGCCCCTAGGGCCTCGAGGTTCGCCACCCTACAAAGAAGAAGAACACATGAAGAACGAGGAAGAAGAAGAACTAGGGTTAAGGAGAAAAGATAAAAGATAAAAAGTGGTAGATGAATTGATCGATTGTGTGTTGTTCAATCGGCCGTCACCCCTTAGATATATAAGAGGCGACTAGACTTCCCGTGCAAGGAAAAGGCTTGGATTCACGTCCAGAACCCTAGTCAAATTCGGATTGGTTTTATCCGAACTTTCCAAAACTGTTCGGTTTAAACTGGCTGCACCTTGCGGGTCATTTTTGTGACGGTAAACGATCTCGGATGAAAACGAGCCCAAAAGCAGTCTTAACCGTTTCAACGAGATGAAGAACTTTCATGTTGAAAGTTTTTTTTATCAGAGGCCATCTTAAGGGTCAAATCGGTCTCGCAAAATAGGCTATTCTCTCGCGCTACCCATCAGACATGTGTGTGGTGGGGCGCGCCACATCTCGCCTCGTGACAGTGCTGCACTCCGATTGCTCTAACGTTTGCATACGAACTCGGATTTGGACGATTTTTCTATCAAAATCGACCATTTCGATGAGATTAAGACAACTCGTGTAGGTCATTTTTCCATTTGAGGTCGTCTTAGGGGTTAATCGACCAAACTGTACTCTGAATATAAGATGTTAGTACTTTGAGCATAGTTTCGGCCTTCGAGATGAAATTGGACGATGATGACCCAAACTTCAAAGATGTTCATATCAATAATACGGAACTCTTTCATGTAGATCACTTCTCCATTTGAGGCCATGTTAAATAAGTTCTTGACCGTGCCAAAATCCGGTATCAACACAAGCCCCCCTGTTTTTCGGCAAAGCTTGTGTGCCGAAAAATAACTTGCACATAGCTTGCTCTAAGGACGATGTCAACACTACATTGGCCATTTTGCATATGCTTAGGACGATAAGTTTATATCGGCCATTGCTTGTGTGAATATTTTGATGCAAGCTTGGGTGACTTTCCCAACTTCATTAATCCGACTATAAAGTTCCATAGGTCTGCATGTCAAGACCATCCATCAACCATATTGTCCACCCTTCTGCTAGGATCTTGCAGATTATCAACAATCAACTTTCTCGAATCCTTACTTTGTCTGCATAAAAGTTTCATTAGTGGTCGAGGTAGTGAGCTCCAATTCGGCCTTACCTATGTTGGCAAGAATAAGCATCGGCTATTGATAGATATGCAATACACCATGACAGACATGGTAGCCGGATGCTTGCTATGCCAACTCTCTTCAATTGACATGTCTAAATATATGAACAATTTTAATGCAACCCAAGGTAAATTTTGCATCTAGACATACCAAAAGATAAACTATAAGTGATTCGTCAAAACATTGATAACCCTTGGATATTTGTTGCACTACTAATAACGAATCACCGACAATATGTATAGCACCTATAGCAAGGCAAAGCTCCAATCCGAATAACAATGCATATTCGGCTTTGATCATTGTGCAAAAATATTTTAAGCGGCATGAGGCTTCACAAAATAGCTTCATATGGAGATAAATAAACAACACCAACACGTTGGCCATTGTTACAAATTTAACCATCAATATATAATCTCCATGGTACTAGAGAGATCAAGCTAAAAACAATATTATGCATGATGTCAATATGATGCTCAATAAAAAATCAACCATGATTTGGCCTTACGTAAATTCTGAAAACTAATAAGCCAAAGCACACCCAATCAAAACATAATTTCACTTTGCAATTTTGATGAATTGGTCTATGCATAATATCTTCAATGGCATCAATTTGACAAATTCCTTTGCAAGGACTTATCTCAATCTCTACTCAAACTAAGGACGATGTTAGAATACCACACCGGCCATTCTTAGATATTCTTAGGGCGATATATAAGTATCGGCCATTCCCATGAGGTCCATGTAGAATTCACCCACCAAAGTATGTATAGCCGAAATAAACAAATGAAATAGCAATAAAATATTTCAGCCCTTTTGTATTAGCAACAAAAACGTAACTAACCAAATGTATGGTGATTTGGTAATACCCTGTCATGATATAAAAAATTATGTTTCATCCATGGAACAAAATAAATCCATGGAGGGTAATTGATCATACTATGGATGAATTCCATGGCAAAGGCATCAATGGCATGGTTGAAGAAAATGAATGATGTGCTAACTGAAGATTTTGATGTTGTGATGCACACCTTCGGCTTAATTGTTTGTTGCTTCCATTCTTCTCTTCCTTTAATTTATTGTACTTATTGCAATAGAAGCATGCACATCCTTTTTTATGATTAATCCTCTTGGGAACCCACGCCATGTTCTTCTATCTCAGCTCTTGTGCACTAAGATTTTGTAATTCCCTCTTTTGCCAATACGATAAACCTAGTGGGCATCTTGGCTGTGATTCTATTTTGACCTTGTGCACTCTCAACTTCTTTTCTTCAGATTTGGCACTTTGACTCTCAATAATTGGTTGCTTCGTCTCCTTGCCTTTAGTAGCCAATGTCAACACTTTAATTGGCTCTTTTTCATTTGAGATCAAATCTGAAGTTGCACTCTTACGGCCATCTCTTTTAACACGGTAAACTTGCTTGACCACCTCTTTCTTCTTCTTTGAGCTCTGGAGCGATTCCTTAGGATTGAAACGGTCTTTAACATGTGATTGTTCAAATGTTGATCTTCTCGGAGCTCCATAATATTGATGAGATGGTCTAAAATAAGATGGAGAATGTGCCCTTGTATCATACCTGTCCCATGATGGATATGAATCTACACGAGCATAGGGAGAAATCCAGGACATTGGCATTGGCGGCCCAAAATAAGGATATGAATATGTTGCATGAAAATTTTCACTTTTCCAATATCGATCCTCATATTTGTGCCTTGGGGGTGATCTTGATGCTTTTGCATTAGTTGGCCGATAAGCACTTTTCTCTTCACTCTTATTTTGATATTTATCTAATAATTGTGCAAAAGTGACCTTGAATTTCTTGCACTTGTGCTTATTGCGGCTTTTGTTTCCTTTGGTTGTGCTTGCACCGATCTCTGAATTTGCTTGCTGCCCCCCAGTCCTTGGCGTCTCCATTGTAGCTTCGATGGAATTTTTGCCCTCAAGATTATGTTCATTATGCTCTTCAACAACTTCTTTACTTGAAAGGTTAATCCCATCACCTGCAGTTTTTACCTTCTCTTTAAATGGATCGGCTTGAAGTAGCCGATGCAAAAACTTTCTGCCATCGGGACCAATCGGAATAGATTGGTGATCTCTTGGTGTCTCAACAAATTTCAATCGTCCTTTATCAGTGGCCGATTTAACTATTTGACGAAACATGTTGTAATCCTCAAAATTATGCTTGGACGAATCATGCAACTTACAATACATTCGTTCCTGGACAGATGGCTCAACATGGTGATCAAGAATTCTAATATAATTATTTCTCAACAACAAATTAAATATTTGATCACACATGCTTGATTGGAAGGTAAACTTTGAATTATCTATCCGATCTTGTTGTGAGAACGGCTTTGGAGTTAAGCAAACGAATGGTTCAGATTTTGCATCACCCCATTCGGCTATGCATTGTGTTTTGCACTCTATCTCCGATGTCTTTGGATAAGAAACTATACTGGCATCGGTTTGCTCAGAGGATTTTAACCTTGGCTTTAAATTTCTGAAACGAAAATAGTTAGAACATACATGTCTCAATTGAGACCAAGTGTAAGCCAAGTAAGAAATAAGCAAAGCTACACAATTAGATATGAACTTTAAATAAAGTAATGAGAAAGCTTTGGCTGCAGTAATAAGTCACTATCGGTCTCTTTGAATGGTACAATATATTGACCGATATACTTAGTAACAATTTTATTGCTAACAAGTAAATTGCCCTTCTTCATTGGTCTTTGAAAATTACTTATTAGAATTTTTCTAATAGATGCATCAACAATAAAGTTGTGACCAAATATGAAAATAGGTAAATTACTTGCTAGACATACCTCTTCAAATATGTTGGGAGAGCATGATGATTGCATATGATGAATAATATTGTGCTTTGCTTCTGGATGACTTCCCAACACCATGTCACAATTTTCTTCTTGATTTCGTGCATCATAAATTTGAAGATCTTCGTCTACCGAACTTTGTTCGGCTACTTGCTCTTGTCCTTGAAGCTTGTCAATTTCTATGGCACGAAACTCATAGGGTAGGAAGTAGGTTCCATTAACTTCAGAAAAATCAAACATGGTTGTTTTGCTATGCTTGCCATGCCCTTGCTCAATAATGCTTGCCTCTTTGGATTTCATGGATTCGGAATATATACTACTTGATTCAGCTTTTTCAACCGAAGCACTTTTAGTTTATGAATCATCATTCTTTTTGTCGGTTATATAAATTGGCAAGGCTTCTTTTCTTTGAGCCAATTCCCTATCAATTCTCTCTTGGCGAAGTACCTGCACCCTATCGCACAAAGCTTTAACTCCCCTCTCAATTCCAGCCTGCTCTAGATTAGTTTGCCTCCCAATGATTTTAGAATCTTTCGGCAATGAAGTGTTAGTGTTGCCGGAATTTTGCAATCGTGTAGGGGGTGTATAATATGCTGCGGTACTAGGTGGAGGTGTATGCACTGCTGTATAACCATATGCTCTCTCACCAATTCTATCAATTGATGAAGTTTCATCTTCTTGCAAAACTCTAGCCTTTATTGCAGCATAATCAGGATACAACCCCTTTTTATATTGTTCAAGGCAAAGAGCACTAATTCTCTTATTTTGTGTCAAGCTCTTTTTTAACGCAGCCACAACCACTTCTGGAAGAGATTTCTCCGCAATACTTTCAGATTCTTTCGGCAATGATTCGTGAGTGTTGCCAAAATTCTTGAATTGCGTAGAGTATACATTATATGCTACAGTATTTGATGATGGCACATGTGTTCCTGTAAAATTTCCACTTATTCGGCTATGACCATGAAGATGCGGGACCGAATTATGAACATCTACAATTGCATACGGTGCTGAAAAATTACTAACATGAGGTGTAGCATATGATGGTTGAGAGTAACTGGCCGAATAGCTAGTGGTAGCATGGACAATTCTCCCATCCATCGGCAAGGTTGGATTCACATATTGAAAATTAGTTGCCGATGAATAAGAATGTGAAACACTTTCTTGTATGCTATTGGAAATTTTGACATGAGGTGTTTCAAATTGATTAACCAAACCCATCATGTTGTTCATCGGCATACGGATTTGTGGGGTTGCCGATGCATGAGAGTTTGGATACATATGTTGTACGTTGCTAAAATCCTAAGAATTTGAAGCATGAAGATTGCTTTGCATCGGCCCTTGCGCATAATTAGATGCATGATTAATAAAACTAGGGCTAGCCGATACATTATGCTCATTAGGTGATCCAGCAACAACACATAAATTATTTGCATCTACAAAGGGGAATTGGGTATTCATATTACCTTTGTAGATTGCAGCAACTTGATGACGATCTCTTCGTAGCAAGAACGGGTTGGAGACCGTTCAAAGCTTCGTCCCCAGCGGAGTCGCCAAAAAGTGTGTTCGCACACGAACACGTCACCGTGTACCCTCGACGCCGAGGGTGATGCACCGCAGCTCACATCGAAGGAGAACCGACCGGAAGCGCGGTACGCAGGCAATCCGGCGGGCGCTTTTGAAGACCCGAAACCCCGCATGCCCAGGAGGAACCCCGTCTGGACGCGCGGCGGCTATGGGCTGCCCTAGGTCGACCTGATCGCCCCTAGGGCCTCGAGGTTCGCCGCCCTACAAAGAAGAAGAACAGACGAAGAACGAGGAAGAAGAAGAACTAGGGTTAAGGAGAAAACATAAAAGATAAAAAGTGGTAGATGAATTGATCGATTGTGTGTTGTCCAATCGGACGTCACCCCTTAGATATATAAGAGGCGGATGGACTTATCGTGCAAGGAAAAGGCTTGGATTCACGTCCAGAACCCTAGTCAAATTCGGATTGGTTTTATCCGAACTTTCCAAAACTGTTCGGTTTAAACTGGCTGCACCTTGCGGGTCATTTTTGTGATGGTACACAATCTCGGATGAAAACGAGCCCAAAAGCAATCTTAACCGTTTCAACGAGACGAACAACTTTCATGTTGAAAGTTTTTTGATCAGAGGTCATCTTGAGGGTCACATCGGTCTCGCAAAACAGGCTATTCTCTCGCGCTACCCATCAGACATGTGTCTAGTGGGGCGCGCCACATCTCGCCTCGTGACAGTGCTACACTCCGATTGATCTAACATTTGCATACAAACTCGGATTTGGACGATTTTTATATCAAAATCGACCGTTTCAATGAGGCGAAGACAACTCGTGTAGGTCATTTTTCCATTTGAGGTCGTCTTAGGGGCTTAATCGGCCAAACTGTACTCTGAATATAAGATCTTAGTACTTGGAGCATAGTTTCGGCCTTCGAGATGAAATCGAACGACGATGACCCAAACTTCAAAGATGTTCATATCAATAATACGGAACTCTTTCATGTAGATCACTTCTCCATTTGAGGCCATGTTAAATAAGTTCTTGACTGTGCCAAAATCTGGTGTCAACAATATCCCTAGCTCTTACATCATACTCCCTCCATCCGGATTAAATGTCGCAGAAATGGATAAAACTAGATGTATCTAGAACTGAAATACGCCTAGACCCATCCATTTATTTCCGGATGGAGGGAATACATGTCAATATGTAACGCCCTCGATGCGGCTATATCTCCTACGTGTCGAAGCACGACTTAGAGGCATAACCGCATTGAAAGCAATGCCGCAAATAAGCTAATCTTCACAACAACCCATGTACATAAATAAAAGGGGAAAGGATACATAGTTGGCTTACACTCGCCACGTCACACAAATACATGAATAACAATACGTTCATCCAATACACTCATGGTCCGACTATGGTACCAAAATAAAGATCAACCCCCACATGCGACAAAGTCCCCGATCGCCCCAACTGGGCACCACTACTGATCATCTGGGAACGACACATAGTAATGACGAGAGTCTTCATCAAACTCCCACTTGAGCTCAAGCGCATCGTTTGGAGTGGTATCATCGGTCCCTGCATCTAGTTTTGGAACTAAACTGTGAGTCACGGGGACTCAGCAATCTCGCACCCTCGCGATCAAGACTATTTAATCTTATAGGTAAGACAAGGTATGATGTGGAGCTGCAGCAAGAGACTAGCATATATGGTGGCTAACATACGCAAATGAGAGCGAGAAGAGAAGGCAAAAGCACGGTCGAACAACTATGATCAAGAAGTGATCCTAGAACAACCTACGTCAAGCATTACTCCAACACTGTGTTCACTTCCTGGACTCCGCCGAGAAGAGACCATCACGATTACACACGTGATTGGTTCATTTTAATTAAGTTAAGTTTCAGGTTATCTACAACCGGACATTAACAAATTCCCATCTGCCCATAACCGCGGGCACGACTTTCGAAAGTTCAAATCCCTGCAGGGGAATCCCAACTTAGCCCATCACAAGCTCTCACGGTCAACGAAAGATATTCCTTCTCCCAAGACAATCCGACCAGACTTGGCATCCCGGTTACAAGACATCCTCGACAATGGTAAAACAAGTCCAGCAACACCACCCGAATGTGCCGACAAATCCCGATAGGAGCTGCACATATCTCGTTCTCAGGGCACACTCAGATGAACACTACGTACAACTAAAACCAACCCTCAAGTTTCCCCGAGGTGGCGCTGCAAGTGGCTCTGTTTGGACCAACACTCAGAGGAGCACTCGCCCGGGGGGTTTAATAAAGATGACCCTTGGGCTCCGGAAACCCAAGGGAAAAAGAGGCTAGGTGGCAAATGGTAAAACCAAGGTTGGGCATTGCTGGAGGAGTTTTATTCAAGGGGAACTGTCAAGGGGTTCCATTATAACCCAACCGTGTAAGGAACGCAAAATCCGGGAACATAACACCAATATGACGGAAACTAGGACGGCAAGAGTGGAACAAAACACTAGGCAAAAGGCCGACCCTTCCACCCTTTACCAAGTATATAGATGCATTAAGATAAACAAGATAATATGGTGATATCCCAACAATAAACAATGTTCCAACAAGGAACGATCGCCAATCTTCACCTGCAACTAGCAACGCTATAAGAGGGGCTGAGCAAAGCGCTAACATAGCCAAACTACGGTTTGCTAGGACATGGTGGGTTAGAGGTTTGACAAGGCAATATGGGAGGCATGATAAGCAAGTGGTAGGTATCATAGCATAGGCAGAGCAAAAGAGCGAGCATCTAGCAAGCAAAGATAGAAGTGATTTCGAGGGTATGGTCATCTTGCCTGCAAAGTTGTCAGAGTTGTCTTGATCCTCGAAAACGAACTCAACGGGCTCCTCGTTCACAAACTCGTCTCCCGGCTCTACCCAAACAAGAACCACCAGCAAATGGAACACAATCAACCACGTGCAATGCTCAAACAACATGATGCAAACATGGTATGATATGCGGGATGCGGTATGTGATGCATATGCAAGATTTCACAGAGAATGATAGAACCTAGCCTCAACATGGAAATCCAAGAGTGCCACTGGAAAGGTGAGTTGATTTCGGTTGAAATCGATATAAAGATCACCGGAATCGGATGCACGGTTTGGAAATGGCAAGCAAAACAAATATGGCACCGGTCTGCGATAATCAACAAGTGACCAACTAAATGCATCAAGATAAATATGATACAACACTCAAACATGAAAACAAAATACATGGCAGGGATCCACTCATGATGCTTGACAAAAGATGAACACTGAGCTACGGCTAGTTCATTCATTAACAGGTTCAAACAAGCATGGCAAAAGAGCAAATGATAACAGGTTTCAGACTTAGTGAAATTAACACAAGTCTGGAATTTATTATCAGGAAGCACACTTTAGAGCATGAAAACTACAAGCTACATGATCTTAACATGGCAAATCAAGGTATGGCACGAAGCTACTCAAAGCACTTAACAAAAGTTCCTTAGTGACCTTGAGCCAAAAGGGATCAGAAAATACAATTGCAAGCACGTGAAGATAGCAAAAACATAAACAGATTCAGACTTGGTGAAATTCCAAGGCATGACAAAAACAGATTCAACATGGCATATTTACAAGCTTGATTAACTCACTACAAGGCATGTCATGGCATGGAACAAACTCTAGCATGAAGTAGACATGAAAATGAATCTATCTATGTGCAAAGCAACCTCATGGCATGATTGAACTAAATCACACGAAAATGGCAAAACAACATCATGATGTGAAATGACATGTTTATGAACTTGCTCAAATGCAGAAACTAATGCCACCACGAGATTGGTGAGATTTTTCTACCCCAAAAACATATATAATATGTTGGGGTTGCTGTAGAAAAATCATCACAAGTGCAATAAGTTAGAAACTGCCCTAAATGGAATATGACAGAAATGGCATTTTCCTTATTTGGAAATGTCCAGATATGGACTTGCCCGAAATGGAAAACGGGGACTTGCCATAAATGGAAAACGCGGGGATAAGGAAGAAAATGGAAAGAGGAGGGCACTGAGAGGCTGACTGGTGGGACCCTTCTGTCATAGAAGCAGCGATCCCAGAAGAGAGAAAAAAGGGGGCTCTAATAAACTGCCCTTGGGGGGATTCGAACCCTATTCTGCAGGGTGGATGAGACGGGTCGCTACCACTAGGCTAGGGTCGGTTTGCTTGTTGGAAGGGGCTCTGCTCTACTTGACTCAACCCAGGGCCATGGCTATCTTCTCCATACATGCACAGGGAAGACGGTGACGGCACCGGCGAGCGGCGGCGCGTCTAGCGGAGCAGAGAAGCTCCGGCGGGCGCACGGGATTGAGAGGGGAGCACATGCGTGGTTGCCGCGTGCAGCAGAGGACTGGGCACTCGAGCAAGAGCATAGCTCTACTCGGGGCCACGACGTTCGCGGAGAGCAGGGAAGCAAGCAAGGCAGCGTGAGGCAAAACCGGGCGCGCGGGGAGCGGGCGCGTGGACAAGTGGTGTGAGTGCGCGTGTGCAGGCGAAGCTGCTGCGAAGGTGCGAGTGCGCGTGCGGCAGCTCGAGTACGAGCTCATGCTCGTCTCGGGTATGGCGGCGGCAAGGCTGGGCGAGGCTGCTGCTCCTCGCGTTCGAGCGCACGCGTGAAGGATGGGGTGTGAGGCCAGCGGAGGGGGGCGCTAGGCGAGAACCGGAGCACGGAGACGCGACTGCATCTACACGAGCAACAAATAACAGCAGGTCTCGCCGGATCACCGAGAGCACGGCAAGGACACGAATCGAACGAACTCTAGGGGTGCCTAAACGCAAAAGAGATGGATGGGAGAGGGAGGTGTGTTACCCAGCTCACCCAAAGACACGACGGGGTCGACGGAGACGAGCCGGCGGCGACGAAGTAGATCTCTGAACCTCGGCACGGTCCTGACCGGCAAGAAGATGGAAGCAGAGGGCGTCGAGGAACTTGTCGTCCGGGGCACCGTAGTCAATGTCGTGGATGAAGACGATGACGAGGAAGAATAAGAACACGATCTCCGGGGCTGGAGGTGGCCGGAGAGCGCCCCCGCGACGAGGTCACGCTCTCAGGTGCGCTCAGGACAGAGCTCTAGCGGTGGATCTGATGGTTATGGCAGCCTGGCGGCGGCAACGTGAGGTAGAGGGAAACCCTAGCGAGTGGTTGGGCAAGGAGAGGAGTCAAGTAGGGGCTAGGGCGAGGGTTTGGAGCGGCGACGCTCTCGGCCGTGGCCATGTGCGCGAGCGGCTGGAGGTGGATGAAAAGGCGGGTGGTGGGTCGCCTGTAGCCAGAGGCCGACAGGTGGGGCCGCGGATGACACATGGTGAGGGTTTAGCGGGGGTGCACGCGGTGTGGGTGAGGAAAGGAGAAGGCGGGCGACGCGCGGGCTGGCTTGAGACGGCGCGGGTGCTTGCTGGGCCGGCCTGGTTGGCCGAGGCCCAGGGGGGTTGTTGCTGCTGCTCTCTAATCATTTTCCTCAGACAGAAAATAAAAACAGAAAAGCACAGGAACATAGGACAGGTATATGAGATCTACAAAGATATTCTCATGATCCTGAGATATTGCTTTATTTTATAAAATTGTCCTGGGAATTTTTAGAGGAAGTAAAATAATTCAAGTTTGAATTGAATTCAAACTTGAGCCATTTTAAAACCTAACCAAAACAACTTAAATAAAGTTGAAATATTCCAGGGAGGTAAATGACATGGTGATAGAATATTGAGGCAAAAACTGAACATTAAGGAGGAGGGTAAAATGGCACATGTCAAAAGAAAGGAATAGAAGGAGAGGTGGTGATGCATGGAGGTGGTGATGCATGGAACACACATAGAACATGCAACAACATATCATGCACGAATATCATGGAAAAGCAATTTGACATAAGCCCAACATAACATAGATATGCACATGATGCAAACATATGATGAGGCCATAGTGCAACATTGGATGACAAAAGAAATATGACAAAGCAAAGACAAGATAAAGCAAAGACAAACAAAACAAACCCAAAATGAAACCCACAAAGAGGAAAACCACTTGGAATAGATGAAGAACAAGATGGATATATTCCCAAAATGGGAAGTTTTACATCTGGGGTGTTACAACACTGCACCACTATGAAAGGATCTCGTCCCGAGATCTAGGACTAGAAAAACTCCGGGTACTCAGAACGGAGGTGATCCTCCCGTTCCCAGGTGGCTTCACGGTCGGAATGATGTGATCACTTGACTTTGAGGAATTTGATTGACTTGTTGCGAGTCTTGCGCTTAGTTTCTTCAAGAATAGCAACTGGGTGCTCACGATAAGAAAGGTCTTCTTGGAGATCAATGTCTTCGAAGTTGACGGTGAGGTCAGGAGTCTTGAAGCACTTGCGGAGTTGAGAGACATGAAACACGTCGTGCACGTCTGCAAAGTTGGAGGGAAGATCAAGTTGATAGGCGAGATCGCCTATGTTGCTGACGATCTTGAAAGGACCCACGTATCTAGGGGCAAGATTCCCTTTGATACTGAAGCGACGAGTACCTTTCATTGGAGAGACGCGGAGGTAAACATGGTCTCCGATCTCGAAAGCCAAATCACGATGCTTACCATCATAGTAGCTCTTCTGGCGCGATTGCGCTGCTTTGAGGTTATTACGAATGACTTTGCACATCTCTTCTGCCTCTGTGATCACGTCATTTCCAAGAAGTTGACGTTCACCAGTCTCGGACCAGTTAAGAGGAGTACGGCACTTCTTGCCATAGAGAATTTCAAATGGGGCCTTGCCCGAACTCGCTTGAAAGCTGTTGTTGTAGGAAAACTCGGCATATGGAAGACAATCTTCCCACTTCATACCGAAAGAGATAACGCAAGCCCTGAGCATATCTTCAAGAATCTGATTGACACGCTCGACTTGGCCGCTAGTTTGGGGATGGAAAGCTGTGCTGAAACGGATGTTGGTGCCCATGGACTTCTGAAAAGAATCCCAATACTTCGAGGTGAAGATGCTGCCATGATCTGAAGAAATCAACTGCAAAATACCATGCAGAGAGACAATTCGAGAGGTATAAAGCTCCGCCAATTGAGCTGCAGTGATAGACTCTTTGATAGGCAGAAAGTGAGCCACTTTAGTGAGTTTGTCGATGACAACGAAGATAGCATCATTGCCACACTTGGACTTTGGAAATCCAGTCACGAAGTCCATCTCAATGTGGTCAAACTTCCATTCTGGAATGGCAAGAGGTTGGAGGAGACCAGCTGGTCGTTGGTGTTCTGCCTTCACTCTTCTGCAGACATCACATTCGTTCACGAACTGAGCAATCTCGCGCGTCATTCGAGTCCACCAATAGGCCTGCTTGAGGTCCTGGTACATCTTTGTACTTCCAGGGTGGATAGAGAGGAGTGAATTGTGAGCCTCGTTCATAATGACTTTACGAAGGCCACCTTTAGGCACAACAATGCGATCCTCGAAGAATAGAGTATCCTTGTCATCAAGGCGATAGCACTTGTACTTGGGTTGACTCTTGGCAATCCCCATCTTCACCTTCTTCACCATAGCATCAAGAAGTTAAGCCTTGCGAATCTGATCTTCCAAAGTAGGAGAGACTTGAAGGTTGGCAAGGAAACCTTGAGGAACAACTTGCAGATTGAGTTTGCGGAAAACTTCACAAAGCTCGGATTGGTAAGGCTTGAGAATCAGACTGTTGCAGTAAGCCTTCCCGCTCAATGCGTTAGCAATTACATTGGCCTTGCCTGGAGTATATTCGATGCTCGGATTATATTCTTGAATCATTTCGACCCAACGAGTCTGCCTGAGGTTGAGATTAGGCTGAGTGAAGATGTACTTGAGACTCTTGTGGTCAGTGAAGATGTCCACTTTTCTTCCCAATAAGAGATGTCTCCAAGTCAAAAGAGCATGCACAACTGCCGCCAACTCGAGGTCATGAGTGGGGTAGTTCTTTTCATTGGGCTTCAACTGGCGAGAAGTATAAGCCACAACTTTCTTCTCTTGCATCAATACTGCACCAAGACCTTGAAGGGAAGCATCACAAAAGACATCGAACGGTTTGGATTCATCAGGAGGAGTCAGAACTGGAGCAGTGACTAATTTCTCTTTCAGGGTGTTGAAAGCGATGTCACATTCTGGAGACCAAACGTACTTGACGTGCTTCTAGAGAAGGTTGGAAAGAGGCTTCGCGATCTTAGAGAAGTTCTAAACGAACCTTCGACAGTAGCTTGCGAGACCAAGGAAGCTGCGGAGTTGCTTCACGTTTTGAGGTGGTTCCCAATTCACAATTGCAGACACCTTCTCAGGATTCACCGCTATGCCCTTGGCAGAAATGATATGCCCAAGGTAGAGAACCTCATCGAGCCAAAACTCGCACTTTGAAAACTTGGCATAGTACTGATGTTCTCTGAGCTTATCCAGCACCAAATGCAAGTGCTTGGCAAGATCCTCCTTGTTCTTGGAAAAGACCAAAATGTCATCGAGGTATACCAAGACGAAGTCATTTGTGTAAGGGTTGAAGATGAAGTTCATCATGCGAGAGAAAGTCGGAGGAGCGTTGATGAGGCCAAAAGACATGACAGTGTATTCATATGAACCATAGCTTGTTCTGAATGCTGTCTTGGGAATATCTTGCTCACGAATTCGAATCTGGTGATAACCCATACGAACATCAAGCTTGGAGAATACTTGAGCACCTTTGAGTTGTTCAAACAACTCGTTGATGTTGGGTAGTGGGTACTTGTTCTTTATAGTCTTCTTGTTCAATGGACGGTAGTCGACACAAAGTCGGTCTATTCCATCCTTCTTCTTCACAAAAAGAACTCCACAACCCCACGGAGAAGAACTAGGTCGGATGAGACCCATTCGCTCTTGAATATCGAGTTGCTTCTTCAGCTCCTTCAACTCTTCAGGTCCAAGCTTGTAAGGACGTTTGCAAACAGGTTCCGTGCCAGGCTCAAGATCGGTGACAAATTCAACTGGCCGGTGCGGAGCATTCCTGGAAACTCTTCTGGAAAAACATCTTGATATTCGCAAACGACTGGAATTTGAGAGATGGCATCCAGCTCGCCCTTCTCATTGAGAGAAAACAGACGGATTGTATTATCTCGAGCGGCAAAGACAATTACATCCTCAGACGAATGAGTCAATTGAATCTGCCTGGCTGCACAATCAAGCTGAGCCTTGTGCTTAGAAAGCCAGTCCATTCCAAGAATAAGATCGATATCCGAGTTACCAAGGACCATTGGGGAAGAAAGAAACTTATAGTCGCCCAACCTGATAGTCATATGTGGAACCTCCAAACTGGCACTCAAACATTTACCAGGAGAAACGATAACCATTTGTTTGCCCAAATGAGAAGAAACAAATTCATTCTTGGCAAAAAATGGCTTTGACATGAAACAATGCGATGCACCAGTATCAAAAAGTACTTTTGCAGGAACATCGTTAACAGGAAGGTTACCCATGATGACATCTGACGAGTCCTCTGCCTGAGTTGCATTCATCAAGTTGACCTTGGCGTGCTTGGGGTTATGCTTGACCACTGCGATACTTGCCGATCTCACAGGAGGAGAAGGGAGACGCCTCTGATTGAAGCATTTGTTGGCATAGTGACCCTTCTATTGGCACTTGTTGCACGTGACCTCCAAGAGCGGACGGTGATACGGAGCACTTGATCTTGGAGCTTGAGACGAAGTCTTGTTCTAAAAGCCAGGGTTGGGTGGGTGGGAAGATCCACTGCCACCTTTGCTCTTCTGCTGATAAGGCTAACGGAATGAAGGAGGAGGCAGCCAATACTTTTGCTGCTTAGCCACTTGAGTTGAGGAAGAAGGAGTTGCATCTCTGACTCGCTTCTTGGAAGCATCGCACTTCAGTTGAGCAGTCTCTTGCTTCATTGCCATATTGTAGAACTCATCGTACTTCTTGGGCTCAAAAAGGACGAGAGCTAGCTGGAGTTCTTCTCTGAGACCACCCCTGAACTGGTATATCATGCTCTTCTCGTCAGGGACGTCTTGCTTAGCAAAATGGGCGAGCTTCTGGAACATGATGTTGTACTGGTAAATAGACATAGTGCCTTGCTTCAGGTTGCGGAATTCCTCACGCTTGCTTTCAACAACGTTCTGAGGAATATGATGAGGTTTGAAGTCTTGACAGAATTCATCCCAGGTAATCACACAGCCTCCTCTGGAATCTTTGTACTGCTGAAACCATTCTGCAACTTGGTCTTTGAGTTGGAAGGAGGCAAACTTGACAAAGTCCTCAGGCCTGATGTTACTGCACTCGAAATGCTTGCATATGTCCACGAGCCAATCATCAGCGTCTGTTGCCTCAACACAATTGTTGAAGGTCTTTGGCTGGTTAGCAAGGAACTGGTTGAGTGTAGCAAACTGATTCTGATTGTTGCCATGGCCCTGGTTCCCTTGGTTACGCTCTTGAAGAAGTTGCATGATCAGCTGCGTGTTTGCATTGGTAGCGGCCATCACAGCTTGCCATACCTCCGGAGGTGGAGGTGGTGGTCGCGGATCAGGATTCAGAGTCGTGCGCGTTGGAGGAGCCATCCTGAAGAGGTTGACATCCATTAGCATCTTGACAGACAAATATTTAAGCTGAATCAAACGGGTTGAAATTGCAATATATAGTCTTCACATCAAAACCAAATGAACGAATGCATTCCAATTGAAATGGTCACATTTCCATAAATGGAGAAGCCACTTAGAATTGAGGTAGAAGAATAAAACCAACAAGGTACGGACAAGAACGAATACTTGGTGAGGATTAACCAATCCCCAAACCAAATATCCGTGGAAGAAGAACTAGAGCTACAAGAATTCCCACCTACGAAACTCCCGAACCTTTCCGGTTATGCAATCAGGTGTTGGGGATACAGGGGAAGCATAATACCTCACCCAAATCTAGCATCCTACATCCAGTTGTATCCATCCTTCAACACATAACCGAGAAACCTTCGGAAATCATCTACCTCAACCTTCGAAAAGCATCCGTTATACAAGTTATGGCAATACTCCCGAACTCCCGCCCCAGTACTGGGTGGCGTCGAGGTTATCTCACCAACAACTGCATAAAAGAGATTTTCGATGTCGGCGAAACTCAGGTATTCCAGAATCTCAACGATAAAATTGTGATGACAACACCTCAGAGCTCGACTCCCCGGGACACTGCCACAACCCCTAAATGACAGGAGGCACCAAGAGCAATGTTCTCGTTACAAAACCATCGGAACGATTCCAAGATACCCGCGTGATCCTAAAAAAATTAGTGAAATTTGAGAAGAGAAGAGTCAAACTCTACGTCAGGATGCCTCACCAGAGCGATGAAGGGACTGGGGATTAAAAAGAATTCCTAACTCTCCGATATATAATTCCTAAATGACTCAAAACATTTTTCTAGACTCAACAACGCCAACGATTCGATCAAGCAGGGGGGGCTCCTAAGGTCGGGGAAGGCTCTGATTACCAACTTGTAACGCCCTCGATGCGGCTATATCTCCTACGTGTCGAAGCACGACTTAGAGGCATAGCCGCATTGAAAGCAATGTCGCAAGTAAGGTAATCTTCACAACAACCCATGTAAATAAATAAAAGGGGAAAAGATACATAGTTGGCTTACACTCGCCACGTCACACAAATACATGAATAACATTACATTCATCCAATACACTCATGGTCCAACTACGGTACCAAAATAAAGATCAACCCCCACATGCGACACGGTCCCCGATCGCCCCAACTGGGCACCACTACTGATCATCTGGGAAAGACACATAGTAACGTCAAGAGTCTTCATCGAACTCCCACTTGAGCTCAAGCGCATCATCTGGAACGGTATCGTCGATCCCTGCATCTGGTTTGGAAGTAATCTGTGAGTCACCGGGACTCAGCAATCTCGCACCCTCGCGACCAAGACTATTTAAGCTTATAGGTAAGACACGGTATGATGTGGAGCTGCAGCAACCGACTAGAATATATGGTGGGTAACCTATTCGCAAAAGAGAGCGAGAAGAGAAGGTAAAAGCACGGTCAAACAACTATGATCAAGAAGTGATCCTAGAACAACCTACGTCAAGCATTACTCCAACACTGTGTTCACTTCCCGGACTCCGCTGAGAAGAGACCAACACGGTTACACACGCGGTTGATTGATTTTAATTAAGTTAAGTTTCAGGTTATCTACAACCGGACATTAACAAATTCCCATCTGCCCATAACTGCGGGCACGGCTTTCGAAAGTTCAAATCCCTGCAGGGGAGTCCCAACTTAGCCCATCACAAGCTCTCACGGTCAATGAAGGATATTCCTTCTCCCAAGACAATCCGATCAGACTCGGTATCCCGGTTACAAGACATCCTCAACAATGGTAAAACAAGTCCAGCAACACCGCCCGAATGTGCCGACAAATCCCGATAGGAGCTGCACATATCTCGTTCTGAGGGCACACTCAGATAGGTCAAGCTACAAGTAAAACCAACCCTCGAGTTTCCCCGAGGTGGCCCCGCAGGCTGCCCAGTTCGGACCAACACTCAGAGGAGCACTGGCCCAGGGGGGTTTAAATAAAGATGACCCTTGGGATCCGGAAACCCAAGGAAAAAAGAGGCTAGGTGGCAAATGGTAAAACCAAGGTTGGGCATTGCTGGAGGAGTTTTATTCAAGGCGAACTGTCAAGGGGTTCCCATTATAACCCAACCGTGTAAGGAACGCAAAATCCGGGAACATAACTGAAAGTGTGTTATATCGACTAGAGGGGGGGGGGGGTGAATAGGCGATTTTTAGGAAAGTCTTCTAAACATGTAAGTTTCGAAGACAAATGATACAAATGAACCTATTTTCATGTAGCGGAAGATAGACTACACTAGACAGACAATAGTCAAGCATTCAATGAAGTGAAACCACAATGACTAAAAGTAGCTAGGCAGTCAGGATCAGGTACACAGTGAAGACAAATAGATAAAGAGATGAGAAGGATAGAACTAGTATGCGTGACGAAGACAAAGGTTTGGTAGACCAGTTCCAACTGCTGTGACAGTTGTACGTCTGGTTAGGGCAGATAGGTATTTAAACCTGAGGACACTCAGTCCCGGACACTTAGTCCTGAGCACGCAGCTCAGAACACTTAGTCCTCTCCGTATTCCCCTTGAGCTAAGGTCACACAGACCTCGCCCAATCACTTCTGGTAAGTCTTCAAGGTAAACTTCCAAACCTTCACAGACTTCGTTCACCGGCGATCCACAATGACTCTTGGATGCTCAGAACGCGACGCCTAACCGGCTAGAGGATTCACAGTCCTCAAGTGTAATAAGTCTTCAGATCACACAGACAAGAAGACTTAAGTGATGCCTAACACTCTTTGGCTCAGGGTGGTTAGGGCTTTATCCTCTCAAGGAATTCTCTCTCAAAGGCTTCGAGGTGGGTTGCTCTCAAACGACAAAAGCCGTACTTTAACTCTGAGCAGCCAACCGTTTATGGTTGTAGGGTGTGGGCTATTTATAGCCACTAGGCAACCCGACCTGATATGTCCGAAATGACCCTAGGTCACTAAGGAACTGACACGTGTTCCAACAGTCAGATTTCAAATACACACGGCAACTTTACTTGGGCTACAAGCAAAGCTGACTTGTTCGACTCTGGACAAGATTCACTCTCATAGTCTTCACTCGAAGACATAGGTTTTGGTTAAGAATCACTTCAGTCATTCTGACTGGTTCTCTTGGACCCCACTTAACAGTACGATGGTTCCTATGACTCAACAAAGAAGAAAAAGAACTACGAAAGATCTAAGTCTTCACGCTCCATAGTCTTGATGCGATGTCTTCTCTTGTCATAGTCTTCAATGTGAATGTCTTCACATACCACCTTTGACTTCAATGTCTTCAAACATTTTTAGGGGTCATCTCTGGTAGGAAAACCGAATCAATGAGGGACTTCTACCTGTGTTATCCTGCAATTCTCACAAACACATTAGTCCCTCAACTAGGTTTGTCGTCAATACTCCAAAACCAACTAGGGGTGGCACTAGATGCACTTACAATCTCCCCCTTTTTGGTGATTGATGACAAACTAGTTGAAGTTTTCAACGGGGAATATAATATGTGAAATTGTAAAGGATAAGAAATTGTCTTCATAAGTTGCAAGGGCTCCCCTGAAGATGTGCATATAAGTAATTTGCTTTTGGAATGCAAATGCACATGGCAGGTTGTGCTTGTGGGGATCCTCTTCAACTTATGATGACAATTCATTATGCATGAAAGGTATGTGAAGATAATGACATGCATAATGGAAATGGATGTCTGGAAATGATCTAAGTGCGGAATTTATCGTCGCACATGCGGAATTTATCATCGCATCGCAAAATAGCAAATAAGTAGCAGACGACCATTGAGTTTAAGTGTTACAACTCAAAGAAACAAATGTATCAAAACGAGAGTTGTAAACACTAGGCAAAACATAAGGTAACCGCCCATATTGACCCGCTTGAAGACTATCAAACTCACATGCTTCTTCCCCTTTTGTCAGTGAGGACCAAAAAGGTTTGAAGACATAGAGCATCTACTCGTTCCCACGAAGAGTAGGTGAAGCAGCAGGGTCATCGGTGGTGTTTGGCGGTGCAGAAGAACTTGGGGCAGTGTCGAGGCGTGTAGAGGTAGGGGGCGGTGAAGTGGCATCATCTTCGTCCTCGATCACTCTTGCATTCACAGTTGCCGCAGAGGAAGAAAACTTAGAGTCTTCAAGAGATGGAGTTCATCGCAGCACAGCTCTTCGGGGAGGTGTGGAGTCAAACTTGAAACATTCAGGGAAGCCATCCTCGTGAAGATCATCCTCAGAGCACATAAGCGTCAACCCTTTCCATGTATGCCGACAGGTTTCATGGGCAACAAAGGCGTTATTGGTGGCAAGGTTGCGAATGCGGTTGACATCCACCAAGAGGCTTTGCATTTGGCGCTTCAGCCAGTCATGATGCCTATCCTGTTTCTGATGAAGAGCAACCAGAAGCTCTCGGTCATTGAGAACACGAGATCACTTCTTGGGTCGTTGGGCAATAGTGCTCTCAGTGGCTTCAGTAAGGGCATGATGAGGTGCACGTGTAGTTCCAGTCAAAGGATAAACACGAGTGACTGCTTCAACTCCTTCAATGTTCTGAGTGAAACTTTGATGCTCTGCATTCTGAAGACTAAGAGGTTCCTTGGCAGGCTCAGGATAAATGGCTTCAACGGACATATCCACATCAGGCAGAAAGATCCGATGATTGTGAGCAGATGGCTGATATGAGATAGCGGAGTGGAGTTTAATCAGCCGCATTATCCATGGAGCGTAGAACTTCAAGCCAAAAAGATCAGATCCTGATGCAGCAAGTTGGCGGATGAAGAAGTCATGTGCATTGAAGCATTTGCCATGAAGAATATAGAAGACCAAAGTCTTCATTGCACCTTCCAGCTTGGCATGTGGAGAATGTCCTTTGATGGGCCATAGAGTTCGCCTTATGATGTGATAGATAGTCCTTGGCAGATACTCAAGGTCTTCAACAAAGAACTCCTTAGGATATGCAGCATCTTGTGGCAAGGGCTTCATCATACTGAGCATCTTACTCATGTTTGGTTCAGGCTTCTGAAAGATGCTCTCCATAGCTTCACTGTGAAGCTGACAGCCAGGTTCATAGAGATCTCCAGGAGTGGGCAGACCAATGAGCTCAATGATATCAAAGGCTTTGGCTTTGTGATGAACATTTCCTGTCATCCACTCCAGGACCCAAGTCTTCGGATCTCTGTTGTAACCATGGATGTTGTCACACCCTAGCTAGTTATGCATTAGAGTGTTGCATCATGTTTATTCTTTCACCAGAAACCTGAAATGGGGATGACAGAACCCCCAGCCCCCTCTGAAACCAACTAGGGCTACTAAAAATAATTTTCAATGAACCTGAAATGCCCTTCTAAAATGCCCATCATTTTTGTCTTGGTTCAGAACCTCTGCCAAAAGTGGTGCACATTTTTCTAGGCCAGCTTAGGGTTTTTGAATTAAATCATAAATATTTGAATTTGGGCATTTAAAATTATATAAAATATTTAAATGCTCAAATAACTCCAAACTAAAATGTTTCATGTTGGAAATAATCCAACTATGGACCAGGAATAGTTTGGTGATTTTTGGAGTTGCCTAAGTATTTTATTTAATTCAGCAAAGTTGCAGAAGAATTAAAAAACAGAAAACAGAGGAAAATAGAAAAGGCTTACCTGGCGCCCAGCACCCGGCCCACCTGCCGGCCCAGCCCAGCACCGCGCTAGCGAGCTGCTTGTCGGCCAGGCAGGCAGGCAGGTGCTCGACGGCGAGCACCGCATGGGTGCCACGCACCTGCTCGCCGCCTCGCCGCCTCCCTCGCCCGGCTAACGCCGTGAACCGGCCTCCCTCTCTCCCCCGAACCCCCCAGACACCCCCTCTCCTCTCCAGCTCCTCCCCCTCGCACGCCCCAGCCATGGCCGACGCCATCGCCGCCACCCCCTCGCCGTAGCCACGCCCTCCGTCCACCCCACGCCGTGCCACCGTGTCTAGGAGCTTCGCCGCCGTCCACTTCATCGAGCTGGCCGAGCCCCGTGTGCTCGAGCGGCCCGAGACCACCGCACCGACCTCGTCCGAGCTCGCCGTCGCCGGAGATCCCCTTCAACGCCGTCGCCGCCTCAGCTCGTCCCCGACCCCGCCGGTGGCCTCTACGGGAGCGCTGTGAGCCTAGCTACTCCTCCGACCCTCCCTCTCTCATTCCCGAGCCGTGTAGCCACCGCACGAGGATCACACGCCCGCACCGCCGCGGATCTCGTCGCCGACGTGCTTCCGGCCACCCTCCGGCCACAAGCTGGTGTCCATCTTACTCACCGAGTCCCGCAGCACCTAGCTAGCCACTCCCCGAGCCTCACCGACCCCTCTAGCGCCAAGTTCATCTTCGGACGAACCCCGGTGGCCGCCAAGGTCGTCGCCGGCGCCAACTCCGGCCACCCCGACCCCAACGGACTCCACCAAGAGCTGCGGCTTGTCCTCAGCTCCACTCCGGTGGTCTCCGCGACCCATTTGGTGGCCGAAACGGCCAAAACCACTCCCGCCGCCGCGTCGGGCTCGCCGGCGGCTAAACGCCGGCGCCGCTGGCATTGACTTTGACCACGGGTGGGCCCTGGTTGACTCCCCTGAGTCAATGACAGGTGGGGCCCAGCCCTGTTAATTAAACAGGTTTAGTTTTAATTAAACTTTAATTAAAATAATCACCCTGACATGCGGGACCCACTGTCAGGTTTGACCCTGACGTGTTCCGTTGACCTGCTGACGTCACACTGACGTCAGGCTGACGCAATAATGATTTTCTGGAATTATTCTAATATAGGAAATTCCAGAATATAATTTAACTTCAAAAATTCATAACTTTTATTCTGTAACTCCAAATCAGACAAATTATATATGAAAAATGATCAGAAAAATCCAATCTATTCATCTGTACTATTTTCATGCATGATTAAACAAGTTAACCTGATGTTTAATGCAGAACAAGGAAAAGCACTTTAAAAGGCCATGTTTGAGTTTGAAATTTGAATCTTTGATTCAAATTGGTTCAAACCCTTCTGGTTTTAGTTGCATTAGCCCAACACACTCATATTGCCATGTTTCATGCATGCATCATATTGTTGCACATTGTTTGGTGATGGTTGTGTATCGGTGTTCCTTGCGACAGGTTCTGTCCCCGAGGAGTACTGTGATTACCCTAACGAAGAACCGTATCAGTGCATCGAACCATCAGGCAAGCAACCAACCATTTGATCATATCGATACAATCCCATGTTCTCGCTCATGCTCTCTTTTACTGCATTAAGACAACGCGTTTCAAACTGCTGTGTGCTACGGTAGTTGAACCCATTTCTTCTGCATGACCTGTCATTGCCACAGTAACTAGATGAAACCCACTAGCATGTGTAGGAGTTGATTGAGCCATATGTATGTGTTGTTCCTACCTTGCTATGCCTGCTATGCTTAGAGTCGTGTCAGGTCTGGTTCATCTGGGTGATGGGCTAGAGTGAAATGATTATGTCGGTAATGAGAGTGGTGTGGTGAACACGATTTGGTAAAGGTATCGATGAGAGGCCATGTAGGAGTACATGGTGGGTTGTTTCATTGAAGCCGACCCTAAGCACTGAGATCTGTATGTGTGATTTAAGATACAGCTACTACCATGCATTGGGCCCTGAAATATGACCCCGCTCGACTTCTTATTCACCCTAGCTCTCTGTCCAGGAGTTGCAAGTAGTTTCTGGTGTTTGTAGCCTACTGGAGGCCGTGGGCAGCGCTGACCGTAGGGGTGGGCTGTGATGCGGTAGGTACGTGGCCGGGTGTACCGAATACCCGTTAGGTATCTCGGGAACCCTGTTCACATCGTTCGGGGCCGTATGGGAAACCTCGGCCGGACTCCCTACGGATGGAACCTGGATAGGCGATAAACCTGGACTAGAGGCTTAAGTGTTTAGGTAGGTCGTGGTCTACACCCACGTCAGTTTTCGCTTGAAGTCTGCCGAGCACATGTCGTGTGCAGACGCTAAGTGGTGGAAACATGTATGAAGAAGTACACCCCTGCAGGGTTATCATGATCTATTCGAATAGCCGCGTCCGCGGTAAAGGACTACTTGGTTGCCTATACAGTTCATAGACAAGTAAATGGAAACTACTAAAAGCCTCAAGATAAGTGTGAGTGCCGAGGATGGCTCTTCCGTAGGAAGACGGAGGCGGATCCTCGGTAGTGTATTGAAGTGGTGAGTAGTGGACTCGTGTGCGCAAAACCATTTCAAGTTGGAGTCTCGTAGGTTAGCCTAGCCAAGAGTCAAAGCTGGCTTGCTGCAACAACTCCACCAACCCTTCTTGATAATATGCATGTATGTAGGATCTGATGTAAGTCTTGCTGGGTACCTTTGTACTCATGTTGCTATAATTTACATTTTTACAGAAGACGCTGCAACCCCTTCTGATGGGTTCTACATAGACGTTGACATCAACGAGTAGGCTAAAGGCCCAGGTGGTGATCCTGAGCTTGTGAAGGACCACGTAGTATAGCTAGGCTTTCCAAGCCTCTTTTATTTTACTAGTTGTCTGTACTCAGACAAGTTACTTCCGCTGCTGGTTTGTATGACTGTATGACTTGAATGCTGGGTCGTGAGACCCGTACCTTTGTGTATGTTATGTATGGCTCTCTGAGCCTTAAATAAAGTACTTGTGTCATAGAGTCATGTTGTGATGCCTTGTTGTATTTGCACATATCGAGCATATTGTGTGTATGATTGAAATGCTTGGTATGTGTGGGATCTGACTATCTAGTTGTTTATCTTTGGTAGCCTCTCTTACCGGGAAATGTCTCCTAGTGTTACCGCTGAGCCATGGTAGCTTGCTACTGCTCTGGAACACTTAGGCTGGCCGGCATGTGTCCTTCTTCGTTCCGGTGTCTGTCCCTTCGGGGAAATGTCACGCATTGAATACCGGAGTCCTGTTAGCCCGCTACAGCCCTGTTTACCGGAGTCCTGCTAGCCCAGTGCTACAGCCCGGACCCACTTGCTGATGACTGACACGTTCGAAGCTGGGTCATGGATGCCTGTCCTTGTAAGTCTGTGCCACTTTGGGTTTACGACTAGTCATGTCAGCCCGGGCTCCTTATCATATGGATGCTAGCGACACTATCATATACGTGAGCCAAAAGGCGCAAACGGTCCCGGGCAAAGGTAAGGCGACACCCGTGGGGATACCGTGCGTGAGGCCGCAAAGTGATATGAGGTGTTACCGGCTAGATCGATGTGACATCGAGTCGGGGTCCTGACAGCGTTGGCATCAGAGCCGGACTGCCTGTAGGTTCTCCAAGCCAAACCGGTCGATGTTGAGTCTAGAAATTCTTTAGTTATATGTAGGGGAATTGTTTGTGGGTTGGAACGTAAGGCTCTTTTTACTCCTTTATCTTATGACATTCTGATCTGAGTCAGTCTATTCTTCCACCGGGGGTTAAGGAATTAGGATCTTTTCTCTCTATCAGGATCACGTGTTACTAATCAGTAGTACCTTATAGGTTTGATGGTTACAAGCCTAGTTTAGTTCTTCTACCACGTTATGTTGTTAGGATGGATTCAGAACTTTGATATGATGATGTTGAGCGTGTATGTAATCCTTTGTCAAAAGTCTCAAAATCCTTCTTGAGCATTTACAGCTGTTATGCTGCCGAAATTTTGCTAGAAATTCTAATGCCTTTGCATTATGATTGTGCTTTCAGATGGCCACTCGCGACCTCAATCAAGTGGTTCGCCTGACTCGATGCCTAGATGTACCCGGCCATACCGCCATGTTGGTCAGGGTAATGACTGAGGCTGGATACCGTTGGTATCCTGAGTACACGGTCGAAGAGCAATTCCGAGACTTTAATCAAAGCCAGTATCTCTGCATTGTCAGGATATTTCCATCTTATCCTGGGTCCACCGAGCCCCTTCACTGCTCCTATGGACTCGGGGTTACTATTGAGATGGCTGTGCAGGACGCCGCCTACTCTATGATGACCATCATGCGAGTCAGATCTGGCCTATTTCGGGACTCTGATTTCCGGTATATGCCAGGATCACTTCCGGGAGCACAAGGGTATCTTCAGGCTATCTATGCTGACCCCACTCAGGAGGATTCACGGACTCGCACCACTGCTGAGATGCTCGAGGATAAGGACCGTGAAAATCGGGCCTTGAGGTTAGAGCTCTTCAATACCCGTGCTGACCATTGGGCCACATTGACTCGGTTTGCACCGGCGGTGCAAGCTGGATATTCGGATATGCGCGATCTCTATCCTGTGCGATCTGCTTTGCCAGACGTGATGGGTTGGCGTGATGTAGGAGGCATCACCCCACCTCGCGGTCCCCGCAGGCCACCGTCTGTTGGTCCAAGACCTCATCCTAGTCCCTATGGTCCACAAGCTCCGCGAGATCGTCTGTTTCCGGATGATCATGTTGAGGTCCCAGGCTATGGAGGTGATTTCTACGAGGACTACTACGGATCGGTCTGAGTTAGTGGTAGTATCACTAGTTCGTGTTAGCTGTGTCGTCTATCGTCCTGCATGACTCGTGGGATATGACCTAGTTGTATCGCCTTCCGGAGGTGTAGAAAAATAATGTATAGGAGCTTGGGATGCCTCTAATGAGATGTAATCCTCTTTTCACTGTAATAGTACTTTGTTTGGTCTTGTACTAAACCCTGTATGGTGTGTATGACGATGGAATAAAGAAGCAGTTTCTGTATCTACCATGTCATACGGATGATCATCTTGCATTTCGAGTTATTCCTTACATTCTGTATCCTATGTCGGAATTTTATCATTCTGACTAAATCGTTGTCTTGTTTACCTAGGATGGTCAACACGCGCACTAACCCTACTCCTCAAGAGCAGGCCGAAGGCAGTGAAGTCAGGAATGCAAATCTGCCTCATCCTCCTTCCCTAGCCGAGGTTATGATGGAAGCCGAAAGAAACAAGCGGGAGACCAACCGTTTGTTGGAGCGTATTGAACAGAACATCGCACACCATCAGAGGACTAACGTGGTGTCACTCAGTGATTTTATCAAATTACATCCACCCACGTTCCACCACTCCGTCGAGCCTCTCGACGCTGATGACTGGCTTCGCAGTATCTCTCACAAGCTGCGTTCCGCGCTAGTAGCTGAGGCTGACAAGGTCACCTTTGCTGCATATCATCTTGAAGGACCCGCCAGTCTATGGTGGGAGAATTATGGAGCTATGCGTCCAGCGGGCCATGTCACTACTTGGGCTGAATTCAGCGAGGCTTTCCGTGAACATCACATTCCGGAGGGTCTCATGGACCGTAAACGTGAGGAATTTTGCAATTTCACCCAAGGCCGACTCTCTGTGGATGCTTACAGCAGGGAGTTTGGTAACCTCGCACGATATGCAACTGAGGAAGTTTCTACTGATGCCAAGAAGCAAGCAAGGTTCCGTAAGGGACTTAGTCCTGAGCTTCGCCGCGACCTCCGTCTGCATGAGTGCACATCCTTTCAGAAACTTGTTAACAAGGCCATCAGTGCTGAAACTGGTCAGACAGATTATGACGCAACATGCAAGCATGGCCATGACATGGGTTCCTCATCCGGTGCTGGTCCTCAGAAGCGCCGCGTGTGGGTGCCCAACACCGCTCTGCCACCCAGGTTCACACCGAGGCCATCTTTCCAGGCGCCTCGCCCTGTTCAACAGTCTGCTCCAGCCAAGCCCTATGGGGGTCCAACCAACAATGCTCCTCCACGTACCAGTTCCGTGACTTGTTTCAAGTGTGGGGAATCTGGCCACTATATGCGTGAGTGTCCCCAGACCAACCCCAACCAATCTGCTAAAGCTGTTGGCCGTGGCAAGCCGTCAGGGAAAGTGTTCCACGCCAAGCCGGCCACCGCTACACGTGGCCACGTCAACTGTATCTCTGCCGAAGAAGCTCAAGAGGATCCCAACGTCGTTCTCGGTACGCTCCTTGTTAATTGCCACCCGGCATATGTTCTTTTCAATACAGGAGCCTCTCATTCATTTATATCCGAGAACTATGCTCGTTTGCATAACACCGCATTCTGTGACATGCCATCCACTATGGAAATTTCTACTCCCGGTTCTAGATGGCAGACCTCCAGGGTAAGTTATGGAAATGAAATCCAAGTCGACAGACTTGTTTTCCTTGCATCTTTGATAGCTCTCAAAATTTCAGATATTAATATCATTTTGGGTATGGACTGGATGTCAGCTCATCATGCCAAAATTGATTGCTTCTCTAGGACTGTCCAACTCACTCATACTTCGGGCAAGATAGTCAATGTCTTGACCCGGTTAGCCGAGCGACAATTATATTCTCTTAACGCCAGCCCTTTGCCAGACCTTGAGGACGTTCCGGTAGTCCGTGACTTCCCGGATGTCTTCCCAGAGGAATTGCCAGGTGTTCCACCTGACAGGGATGTTGAGTTCGTAATAGACCTCATTCCAGGAACCGTTCCGATTGCTAGGAGACCCTATAAGATGGCACCACTAGAACTAGCCGAGCTTAAGAAACAACTCGATGAGTCCTTGAAAAAGGGTTTCATCCGACCTAGTTCATCTCCGTGGGCTTGCCCCGTCCTCTTCGTCAAGAAGAAGGATGGTACGGACCGGATGGTTGTAGATTATCGACCTGTCAATTTGGTCACAATCAAGAACAAATATCCGCTCCCCAGGATCAACGACCTGTATGATCAGCTCGCTGGATCCTCAGTCTTCTCCAAGATGGATTTGAGGTTGGG
>NC_041382.1:234687803-234718265 GCF_002162155.2 Triticum dicoccoides | reverse complement strand
GCCGCCACCCCCTCGCCGTAGCCACGCCCTCCGTCCACCCCACGCCGTGCCACCGTGTCCAGGAGCTTCGCCGCCGTCCACTTCATCGAGCTGGCCGAGCCCCGTGTGCTCGAGCGGCCCGAGACCACCGCACCGACCTCGCCCGAGCTCGCCGTCGCCGGAGATCCCCTTCAACGCCGTCGCCGCCTCAGCTCGTCCCCGACCCCGCCGGTGGCCTCTACGGGAGCGCTGTGAGCCTAGCTACTCCTCCGACCCTCCCTCTCTCATTCCCGAGCCGTGTAGCCACCGCACGAGGATCACACGCCCGCACCGCCGCGGATCTCGTCGCCGACGTGCTTCCGGCCACCCTCCGGCCACAAGCTGGTGTCCATCTTACTCACCGAGTCCCGCAGCACCTAGCTAGCCACTCCCCGAGCCTCACCGACCCCTCTAGCACCAAGTTCATCTTCGGCCGAACCCCGGTGGCCGCCCAGGTCGTCGCCGGCGCCAACTCCGGCCACCCCGACCCCCCCGACCCCAACGGACTCCACCAAGAGCTGCGGCTTGTCCTCAGCTCCACTCCGGTGGTCTCCGCGACCCATTTGGTGGCCGAAACGGCCAAAACCACTCCCGCCGCCGCGTCGGGCTCGCCGGCGGCTAAACGCCGGCGCCGCTGGCATTGACTTTAACCACGGGTGGGCCCTGGTTGACTCCCCTGAGTCAATGACAGGTGGGGCCCAGCCCTGTTAATTAAACAGGTTTAGTTTTAATTAAACTTTAATTAAAATAATCACCCTGACATGCGGGACCCACTGTCAGGTTTGACCCTGACGTGTTCCGTTGACCTGCTGACGTCACACTGACGTCAGGCTGACGCAATAATGATTTTCTGGAATTATTCTAATATAGGAAATTCCAGAATATAATTTAAACTTCAAAAATTCATAACTTTTATTCTGTAACTCCAAATCAGACAAATTATATATGAAAAATGATCAGAAAAATCCAATCTATTCATCTGTACTATTTTCATGCATGATTAAACAAGTTAACCTGATGTTTAATGCAGAACAAGGAAAAGCACTTTAAAAGGCCATGTTTGAGTTTGAAATTTGAATCTTTGATTCAAATTGGTTCAAACCCTCCTGGTTTTAGTTGCATTAGCCCAACACACTCATATTGCCATGTTTCATGCATGCATCATATTGTTGCACATTGTTTGGTGATGGTTGTGTATCGGTGTCCCTTGCGACAGGTTCTGTCCCCGAGGAGTACCGTGATTACCCTAACGAAGAACCGTATCAGTGCATCGAACCATCAGGCAAGCAACCAACCATTTGATCATATCGATACAATCCCATCTTCTCGCTCCTGCTCTCTTTTACTGCATTAAGACAACGCGTTTCAAACTGCTGTGTGCTACGGTAGTTGAACCCATTTCTTCTGCATGACCTGTCATTGCCACAGTAACTAGATGAAACCCACTAGCATGTGTAGGAGTTGATTGAGCCATATGTATGTGTTGTTCCTACCTTGCTATGCCTGCTATGCTTAGAGTCGTGTCAGGTCTGGTTCATCTGGGTGATGGGCTAGAGTGAAATGATTATGTCGGTAATGAGAGTGGTGTGGTGAACACGATTTGGTAAAGGTATCGATGAGAGGCCATGTAGGAGTACATGGTGGGTTGTTTCATTGAAGCCGACCCTAAGCACTGAGATCTGTATGTGTGATTTAAGATACAGCTACTACCATGCATTGGGCCCTGAAATATGACCCCGCTCGACTTCTTATTCACCCTAGCTCTCTGTCCAGGAGTTGCAAGTAGTTTCTGGTGTTTGTAGCCTACTGGAGGCCGTGGACAGCGCTGACCGTAGGGGTGGGCTGTGATGCGGTAGGTACGTGGCCGAGTGTACCGAATACCCGTTAGGTATCTCGGGAACCCTGTTCACATCGTTCGGGGCCGTATGGGAAACCTCGGCCGGACTCCCTGCGGATGGAACCTGGATAGGCGATAAACTTGGACTAGAGGCTTAAGTGTTTAGGTAGGTCGTGGTCTACACCCACGTCGGCTTTCGCTTGAAGTCTGCCGAGCACATGTCGTGTGCAGACGCTAAGTGGTGGAAACATGTATGAAGAAGTACACCCCTGCAGGGTTATCATGATCTATTCGAATAGCCGCGTCCGCGGTAAAGGACTACTTGGTTGCCTATATAGTTCATAGACAAGTAAATGGAAACTACTAAAAGCCTCAAGATAAGTGTGAGTGCCGAGGATGGCTCTTCCGTAGGAAGACGGAGGTGGATCCTCGGTAGTGTATTGAAGTGGTGAGTAGTGGACTCGTGTACGCAAAACCATTTCAAGTTGGAGTCTCGTAGGTTAGCCTAGCCAAGAGTCAAAGCTGGCTTGCTGCAATAACTCCACCAACCCTTCTTGATAATATGCATGTATGTAGGATCTGATGTAAGTCTTGCTGAGTACCTTTGTACTCATGTTGCTATAATTTACATTTTTACAGAAGACGCTGCAACCCCTTCTGATGGGTTCTACGTAGACGTTGACATCAACGAGTAGGCTAAAGGCCCAGGTGGTGATCCTGAGCTTGTGAAGGACCACGTAGTATAGCTAGGCTTTCCAAGCCTCTTTTATTTTACTAGTTGTCTGTACTCAGACAAGTTACTTCCGCTGCTGGTTTGTATGACTGTATGACTTGAATGCTGGGTCGTGAGACCCGTACCTTTGTGTATGTTATGTATGGCTCTCTGAGCCTTAAATAAAGTACTTGTGTCATAGAGTCATGTTGTGATGCCTTGTTGTATTTGCACATATCGAGCATATTGTGTGTATGATTGAAATGCTTGGTATGTGTGGGATCTGACTATCTAGTTGTTTATCTTTGGTAGCCTCTCTTATCGGGAAATGTCTCCTAGTGTTACCGCTGAGCCATGGTAGCTTGCTACTGCTCTGGAACACTTAGGCTGGCCGGCATGTGTCCTTCTTCGTTCCGGTGTCTGTCCCTTCGGGGAAATGTCACGCATTGAGTACCGGAGTCCTGTTAGCCCGCTACAGCCCAGTTTATCGGAGTCCTGCTAGCCCAGTGCTACAGCCCGGACCCACTTGCTGATGACCGACACGTTCGAAGCTGGGTCATGGATGCCTGTCCCTGTAAGTCTGTGCCACTTTGGGTTTACGACTAGTCATGTCAGCCCGGGCTCCTTATCATATGGATGCTAGCGACACTATCATATACGTGAGCCAAAAGGCGCAAACGGTCTCGGGCAAAGGTAAGGCGACACCCGTGGGGATACCGTGCGTGAGGCCGCAAAGTGATATGAGGTGTTACCGGCTAGATCGATGTGACATCGAGTCGGGGTCCTGACAGATGTGAAGTGTGGCATAAAATTGGAGCAGCAACTCTTCGTTCCAGTGCTCTTGGTCGGTGATGAAAGGCAACAATCCAACCTCTTTGAAGCAATCCAGTGCTTCTTCCAAACAGGGCAAACCAGCTATTGCTTCGGTGTCAAGACGCATATGTGGGAAGATGCGACCTTGATTGTACAGAATGTAGGAGTAATAGCTTCGCTGCGGGTAGCTCCAGAACCGATCAGAAGATATTCTTTCCCTGGAGTAGGGGTTCTTGGAGCTATTTGAAAGTGCGTTATATCGACTAGAGGGGGGGTGAATAGGCGATTTTTATGGAAGTCTTCAAAACGTGGGAGTTATGAAGACAAACGATAGAAATAAACCTAATACCCTACAGCGGAAGGTAAACTACACTAGGCAAGCCATAGTCAAGTATTCAATAGAGTGAAAGCACAATGACTAATAGCAGCAATGTAGTAAGGATCAGGTAGGAAGATATTGTGAAGCCAGACAGAACACGCAGTCACTCAGTGAAGACAAAAGATAGTGCAAACATACAATGACTTCACAAGGAGTAACAGTAAGTAAAAGGAAGGGAAGATGAAACCAGTGACTCGTTGAAGACAATGATTTGTTGGACCAGTTCCAGTTGCTGTGAGAACTGTACATCTGGTTAGGGCGGCTAGGTATTTAAACCTTAGGACACACAGTCCCGGACACCCAGTCCTGAACACGCAGCTCAGGACACCCAGTCCTCACCGTATTCCCCTTGAGCTACGGTCACACAGACCTCGCCCAATTACTCTGGTAAGTCTTCAAGGTAGACTCCCAAACCTTCACAGACTTCGTTCACCAGCAATCCACAATGTCTCTTGGATGCTCAGAACGCGACGCCTAACCGGCTGAAGGATGCACAGTCCTCAAGTGTAATAAGTCTTCAGATCACACAGACAAGAAGACTTAAGTGATGCCTAATTCTCTTTGGCTCTGGGTGGTTAGGGCTTTATCCTCGCAAGGAATTCTCTCTCAAAGGCTTCAAGGTGGGTTGCTCTCAAACGACAAAAGCCGTACTCTGAATCTGAGCAGCCACAGTTTATGGTTGTAGGGGGTGGGCTATTTATAGCCACTTGGTAACCCGACCTGATTTGTCCGAAATGACCCTGTGTCACTAAGGAGCAGCCTCATGTTCCAACGGTCAGATTTCAAACTCACACGACAACTTTACTTGGGCTGCAAGCAAAGCTGACTTGTCCGACTCTGGACAAGATTCGCTCTCATAGTCTTCACTCGAAGACATAGGTTTTGTTTAAGCATCACTTCAGTCATTCTGACTGGTTCTCTTGGACCCCACTTAACAGTACGGTGGTTCCTATGACTCAACACAAAAGAAAGAGAACTACAAAAGATCTAAGTCTTCGAGCTCCATAGGCTTCATGTGGTGTCTTCTCTTGTCATAGTCTTCAATGTGAATATCTTCATATACCATCTTTGACTTCAATGTCTTCATACATTTTTAGGGGTCATCTCTGGTAGGAAAACCGAATCAATGAGGGACTTCTACCTGTGTTATCCTGCAACTCTCACAAACACATGAGTCCCTCAACTAGGTTTGTCGTCAATACTCCAAAACCAACTAGGGGTGGCACTAGATGCACTTACAATCTCCCCCTTTTTGGTGATTGATGACAAACTAGTTGAAGTTTTCAACGGGGAATATAGTCTGTGAAATTGTAAAGGATAAGGAATTGTCTTCATAAGTTGCAAGGGCTCCCCTGAAGATGTGCATATAAGTAATTTGCTTTTGGAATGCAAATGCACATGGCAGGTTGTACTTGTGGAGATCCACTTCAACTTATGATGACAATCCACTATGCATGTGAAAGTATATGAAGATAATGACATGCATAATGGAAAATGGATGTCTGCAGAATGATCTAAGTGCGAAATTTATCGTCGCACATGCGGAATTTATCATCGCAAAACAAGGTGGCAGATAAGTAGCAAACGACCATCGAGTTTAAGTGTTACAACTCAAAGAACCAAATGTAGCAAAACGAGAGTTGTAAGCATGAAGCAGAATATAAAGCACCCGCCCATATGGACCCGCTTGAAGACTATCAACCTCATATGCTTCTCCCCCTTTTGTCAGTGAGGACCAAAAAGGTTTGAAGACATAGAGCATCTACTCATTCCCATGAGGAGTAGGTGAAGTAGCAGGGTCGTTGGTGGTGTTTGGCGGTGCTGAAGAGCTTGGAGCAGAGTTGAAGTGTGCTGAAGGAGGTGTCGGTGAAGTAGCATCGTCTTGATCCTCAATAACTCTGGCAGTCACAGTTGCAGCAAAGGAAGATAATTCAGAGTCTTCAAGGGATGGAGTTCTTCACAGCACAGCCCTTCGAGGAGGTGTGGAGTCAAACTTGAATCGCTCAGTGAAGCCATCCTCTTGAAGATCATCTTCAGAACACATCAGCGTTAGCCCTTTCCATGTGCAGCGAGAGGTTTCATGGGCAACGAAAGCATTCTTGGTGGCAAGATTGCGAATGCGATTAATATCCACCAAGAGGCTTTGCATCTGACGCTTCAACCAGTCATGATGCCTATCCTGTTTCTGATGAAGAGCCACAAGAAGCTCTCGGTCGTTGAGAACACGAGTGCGCTTCTTGGGTCGTGGAGCAGTTGTACTATCAGTGGCTTCAGTGGAAGCAGGGTGTGGTGCACGTGTAGTGCCAGCCAAAGGATACACACGAGTGACTGCTTCAACTCCTTCAATGTTCTAAGAGAAACTCTGATGCTCTGCATTCTGAAGACTTAGAGGTTCCTTGGCAGGCTCAGGATAGATGGATTCAATAGAGATATCCACATCAGGCAGAAAAATCCGATGATTGCGAGCAGATGGCTGATATGAGATATCAGAGTGAAGTTTGATTAGCTGCATTACCCATGGGGCGTAGAACTTCAAGCCAAACAGATCAGAGCCTGATGCAGCAAGTTGGCGAATGAAGAAGTCCTGTGCATTAAAGCATTTTCCATGAAGAATATAGAAGACCAAAGTCTTCATTGTACCTTCAAGCTTGGCATGTGGAGAGTGCCCTTTGATGGGCCAGAGAGTTCGCCTGATGATGTGATAAATGGTTCTTGGCAAATACTCAAGGTCTTCAACGAAGAACTCCCTGGGATAAGCAGCATCTTGGGGCAATGGCTTCATCATGCTGAGCATCTGACTCATATCAGGTTCAGGCTTCTGAAAGATGCTCTTAATAGCTTCACTATGCAGCTGACAGCCATGCTCGTAGAGATCGCCAGGAGTGGAAAAACCAGTGAGCTCAATGATGTCAAAGGCTTTGGCTTCATGATGAACATTTCCAGTCATCCACTCCAGGACCCAAGTCTTCGGATCTCTGCTATACCCGCGGATATGAAGTGTGGCATAGAATTGGAGCATCAACTCTTCATTCCAATGCTCTTGGTTAGTAACGAATGGAAGCAGTCCAACTTCCTTGAAGCAATCCAGAGCTTCTTCCAGACAGGGCAGACCAGCTATAGCTTCAATGTCAAGGTGCTTGCGTGGGAAGATGCGACCTTGGTTGTAAAGAATGCATGAGTAATAGCTTCGCTGCGGATAGCTCCAGAACCGATCATATGATATCCTTTCCCTTGAGTAGGGGTTCCTGGAGCTATCGAAGAATGTGTTGTCTGCTCTGAAGCCATTGATATTGAAGGAGCCAGGTGCTGATGCAGGACCTGGGAACCTTGGCAATCTTGGGATTGGCTTCTCTACCTGAGGCCTGTGCTCAACATGATAGTCGAACTGAGGACCGACAGCAGACTCAGGAACAGAAGTGATGGGATCAGTGGCTTCACTGTCTTCTTCTTCCGTTGGGGAGGGCTCCACATTAGCAGTGGCTTCATTGGTGGTGGTGGTGGCAGCTTCAAGATTTTCATCCTCCACTTGACGAGCTGGAGGGTCGGTCACAAGCACGTTCTCCTTGAGAACTGCTTCTTGGTTGGACAGGGGAGTGGGAACTTGTGGGACTTCTTCTTCCGCGGCTGATGCAGCCGGATTGTCTTCAGTAGAGACTTGAGGCCTTGGACCTTTGCAAAGCCTGCGCAACGCAAGCGACGCCTGTGTAGTTGGAGTTCGCTGGGCCTCAAAGTCTTCTTCCTCTTGTGGGCGATCCGCCCATGAAGCATCCTGTGCAATTGGCGTCAGTGGACGACCAATGCTGATGAGTTCGCTGTTCTCGAGCTGAGGAAGGACTGCACCATCTTCTACATGGTTATGTTGACCAATGTCTTCAGCAGCGATGGGATCAGCTGCTGGAAAGTCTTCAGCTTCATGAGCCTCTGTGAAAGTAGGCTCATGGACTGTCAGTTGGCGTTCAGCGTCAGGATAGACCATAGAAATGGGTTCAACTATCAAAGGCTCTGTGGGAGCAGCCCGATCTTTCTTGGTCTTCCTCTTCTTCTTGGAGGGGGCAGTAGGAGAGGCTTCAGGATGTTTCCTCTTCCTGGCTTCAGCCTCAGCAGTCCATGTCTTCTTGAGCTCTGAAGCAGTTGACCGGCTTTTTGGCTTCGAGCCAGTCATTTTAGTTGGGAAGACAATAGGAACTGCTTCCTGCCTTGGTGCGTCGGGTTCAGCCGTAGCGGGCTTCTTCTTCTTCTTTGTGGCCATCCTGGGGTCGATGCCAGGACGCCCCAGGGCCTTGCGCTTCTCAGCCTCATTGTAGGCTTGCACACATCTTTCAGCCAGAACCTTCATGCGCTCACGCGAACCCTGAGCTTCTGCATGTTTCTTTACAAAGGCTTCCTTGAGATCGTGCATCGTACTCTTGAAGTTCTTCACTTCTTGCACGCTGAGCTTGGCCATATGCTTCTTGAACTGAGCCTTTTCATAGTAAATCTTTTGCTTCAGTTCAACAATGCGCTGGGCGACAGCTAGCTCTGAAGCAATGGCGCCTTGGAAGGCGACACTGAGGCCAATGGGTAGTTGCAGATCTTCAAAGCTGATATTTGGCGTGTCAAACCACTCGTCAATGAAGTTGTGGATGATGGTTACATCAAAGAGAGGCAGATCATTGAAGATTTCTGCTTCTTCTTTGCTCTTGATGAGTTGCTCAAGAGCGTCATCGGCAAGATCTTCATCACTTGACAGATCAATGGCATCATTGCGCAGAATGGCAGCAGCTGTTAGCTCTTGGCCGGTGTGTGGCAGAGGCATCTTGACCTTCTGGGGCTTGGAGATGCGTGATAAATCTTCGGACTGCATACTGTCTTCAGGAGGTGCAGTTGCCAGTGGCTTTGCCCTTGAGATTTTTGGTGAAGGGGCAGGCTTTGAAGCTTCAGGCTTCTTCAACTTGGTTGGCTTCTGCGCTGCAGGCGCTTCATCTGATTCAGCGTCAGCTGCAGGCTCATTCACTGCAGTCCTTTGAACCAAGATATGGGTGATGAGGCCTTCAAGGTTGTAGAAAGGACCGATGACATTGGGTTCTGCTTCGCGAGTTCCATCGGCACGGGGAGCAGAGGGACCAGGGTTGAAATCTAACCCCAAAGTCTTCTTGTTCTGCTTCGTTGAGTTCTGGGCAAACTGGAAGTTGCGCTTGAACAGATTGTCGTCACGACACCATAGTAGTGACGATGGGTGTGCATCAGCAGGCTATGGCCCACGGACCATGCAGGGATAGAAGCCCTGATCAATGGCTTCATCTCTGGACCTGGGTTGAAGATTTTTGTATAGGATGTCCCCCCACGGTCTCTTGATGGCGTTTTTCTCAACATATTCCTGGGTTACAAATCGGTATTTGAACCATTGTTCTGCCCAATATCTTTGAATCCATTGGATTCGGGTCTTGCGTTGATTGTAATCCTCTCCAGGATCTCTCTTGTACAGTTCTGAGAGGTCATCTGGCAGATCTCTGGATGTTTCTCCACGACGCTTTCTGCCACCCTTCCTTGCTGATTTCTCTGAAGCCATAAACTTTAAACTGAAAGGTTTCAACACGCTCAAAGGCTTCAAAGGTTTTCGCTTGCTGGACAAACAGGAACTGGCTTCGGGAGAATTTATGTGATGCTGTAAGAATTCTGCAAATGAATGCAGACTATGAGAACCAAAGGATTCTCCCACGGACATGTACCTGTGACAGCATTAAGGTGCGAGGGAAGGGGAAGAGGTCATATGCATTCTCAGAAGATTTTGAAGATAAATCAGTTTAGAAGACATTGACCTCATCGTGCGAAGACATTCACTCATAGATAAGGAGTTGGTTCTAGATTTGTATGAATCCACAGATCAGTACAAGTGAGGAATCTAACTACTTTGTGAAGCATAAGTGAATATACTAGGCATGTTTATGAGATGCAGTATGAGAGAGATCTAACTTGTGTGAATAGAAACTGCTTGTGGTAGAAAGTGACAAAACCATAGGATCAATGGTGCTGTAAAAAGGAAGTTTTATTTACCACACTAAGAACTGCTAGACGGAGTGGAAGATGAGGCCGAGCAGTTCGATCTTCCGTGCCCTAACTTGGCGACGGAGGACACCTACGGCGACAGCGGAGAGGACGATGTCCGCGGTCGGCGTGAAGACGGCGTCAGAGAGGTTGCGGCAGCGAAGCGCGTCGTCGCCAGCGTCATCGAGGGCTAGCGGTGGCGCTAGGGTTCGTGCGAGAGTGGAAGAAGAGATAATGACTGTTGTGAAGTGTGTATTTATAGGTACAGGGGCGGCACTGCGTTATTACACAGGTGCCCCTGGCGATTCGCATCTGAGGAACACGTGGCCATTATGCGGAATTTTGGGGTTTGTTCCACGTCCCACGCATGCCTGGATTGTCGGGTGGTCATTCCTACTTCTCTGGGTTTCATGTGGAGGAATGAGCATTGAAAACGGACTTAATGGTTGTCTCTGTATCTTCTGCTGACAGGGACGCAGAGAAGACATTCGACAGTTTCAATAGAATGCATATGATTTGGAGAGATAGAATTTGAGATAGAAAGCATAGAGAGGTTAGGGTCCGATCACATTCACTTAGTTCAAAAGATTCAACAAGAAGACATAGCTATAAGTGAATGCTATAGAGGACAAAACACTAGCATTATATATATAATCAACATAGTGAAGATAATCACGAAGATATGTTGAGATTGAAGCCAAACCAAATGTGAAGACATAGCAAATATAACGCCATGAGTGAAACAATTCAAACAGAACAATTGGTGGTGGCGTTACCCACCGTATAGGAAGTATTAGACCCAGACACGACGCACAATTATCGTGGCGCTCCGAAGCCAAACTCCACATTAATGTATTCACACTTAGAATGTATGTCTTCATTGATTGAAGATATACTTTATTTCGTGTTTTGCACATCTAAGTCATCAATATGCATAAGGGTTAGGATGTGTGCCTGATCACAGGACATTTGAGGATTCCAGGATATTTAGATCACACCGTAACTTGCAAAATCTCTTCTCATCCAAGGGCTTGGTGAAGATATCTGCCAATTGCTCTTCAGTGTTGACATGTATGATATCAATATCTTCCTTCACAACATGATCTCTGAGAAAGTGATGACGAATTTCAATGTTCTTTGTCTTCGAGTGCTGAACTGGGTTGTTGGCAATCTTGATGGCGCTTTCGTCGTCGTAGTAGAGTGGCACTTGATTTAGATGAATGCCATAGTCCTTGAGTGTTTGCTTCATCCACAGAAGCTGAGCGCAGCAAGATCCAGCAGCAATGTATTCAGATTCCGCAGTGGAGAGAGATACACAGTTCTGCTTCTTTGAAGACCAACATACAAGTGATCGTCCCAGAAAGTGACATGTCCCTGATGTAGACTTGCGATCAACTTTGTCACCAGCATAATCAGCATCCGAGAATCCAACCAGATCAAACTCTGAGCCCTTTGGATACCATAATCCTAGAGTTGGGGTGTGAGCCAAATATCTAAGAATTCGCTTCACAGCTAAGTGATGCGACTCCTTTGGTGCCGCTTGAAATCGAGCACACATGCAAACACTAAGCATAATATCTGGCCTAGATGCACACAAATAAAGTAAAGAACCAATCATGGAGCGGTATACCTTTTGATCGAACTCTTTACCCTTGTCGTCAGGACCCAGATGATGTTTGGCTGGCATTGGTGTTGTGAAGCCTTTGCAGTCTTGCATACCAAACTTCTTCAGGCAATCTTTGAGATACTTTTCTTGAGATATGAAGATGTCGTTGCGTTGTTGTCGTATTTGAAGACCGAGGAAGAACTTTAGCTCTCCCATCATGGACATCTGATATTGCTCTTGCATCAGATATCCAAACTCTTCACTGTACTTCTGATTGGTGCAGCTGAAGATAATGTCATCCACATATATTTGGCACACAAACAATTCACCATCATATGTCTTCGTGAAGAGAGTGGGGTCTAGGGAACCAGGTATGAAGCCTTTGCTCTTCAGGAAGTATTTGAGTGTGTCATACCAGGGCCGAGGGGCTTGTTTGAGGCCATACAGTGCCTTGTTGAGCTTGTATACCATGTCAGGATGTTTTGGATCTTCAAAGCCAGGCGGTTGTGCAACATACACTTCTTCTTCAATCTTGCCATTGAGAAAAGCACTCTTCACATCCATTTGATATAGAAGTATGTTATGATGATTTGCATAGGCCAGCAGTATGCGTATGGATTCAAGTCTAGCCACAGGAGCAAATGTTTCATCAAAGTCAATGCCTTCCACTTGAGTATATCCTTGAGCAATGAGACGAGCTTTGTTTCTGACAACTTGACCATGCTCATCTTGCTTGTTGCGGTATATCCATTTGGTGCCTATTATATTGTGCTTCCGTGGATCAGGACGCTTAACCAGTTCCCATACATAATTCAGCTCAAACTGTTGAAGCTCTTCTTGCATAGCTTGAATCCATTCAGGTTCCATGAAGGCTTCTTCAACTTTCTTGGGTTCTGTTATTGAGACGAATGCGAAGTGCCCACAGAAATTTGCTAGCTGAGTTGCCCTTGAACGAGTGAGTGGACCGGGTGCATTGATGCTACCAATAATTCTTTCAATCTGCACTTCATTGGCAACGCGAGGATGTACAGGGCGAAGATTTTGCTCTTGCTGATCATTGTCGTTGTTGGAAGGAATGTCTTCAGGCTGAGCATTGTCTTCATGTTGATCAGGTGCTGAGATGATAAGTTCATCTTCAGGATGAGCTTCAGAAGGTATAATTTCTCTAGTTCCCATTAGCTTGATTGATTCACTGGATGGAACTTCATCTAGCACATTTGGCAGTTACTCTCTTTGTGAACCGTTGGTCTCATCAAACCGCACATCCACTGTTTCAACCACTTTGTAATGAAAGAGATTGAAGACTCTGTAGGAGTGCGAATCCTTTCCATATCCAAGCATAAAACCTTCATGTGCTTTTGGTGCAAACTTTGAGGTGTGATGTGGGTCCTTGATCCAGCACCTGGCGCCAAATACTCTGAAGTAACTGACATTTGGCTTCTTGCCGGTAAGGAGCTCATAAGATGTCTTGTTTAGAAGCTTGTGAAGATAAACACGATTGATTGTATGGCATGCAGTATCAATGGCTTCAGGCCAGAATTTTCTTGGAGTCTTGTATTCATCTAGCATCGTTCTGGCCATCTCAATGAGTGTTCTGTTCTTGCGTTCGACGACGCCATTCTGCTGTGGCGTGTACGGGGCCGAGAATTCATGTGTGATGCCTAAGGTATCAAGATATGTATCAAGTCCTGTGTTCTTGAATTTAGTGCCATTGTCACTTCTAATGTGCTTTATCTTGGTGCCATAATTGTTCATAGCTCGATTGGCGAAGCGTCTGAAGACATCCTGCACTTCAGTCTTGTAAAGGATTATGTGCACCCAAGTATATCTAGAATAATCATCAACAATGACAAAGCCGTAGAGACAAGCAGTAGTAGTAAGAGTTGAGTAATGAGTGGGACCGAAAAGATCCATGTGAAGCAGTTCGAAGGGTCGAGTAGTGGTCATGATTGTTTTCGAGGGATGTTTGGCCCTCGTCATCTTTCCTGCCTCACAGGCACCGCATAAGTGATCTTTCTTGAACTTGACGCCCTCGATGCCTATGACATGCTTCTTCTTTGCCAGGGTGTGGAGGTTCCTCATGCCAGCATGCCCAAGCCTCCGATGCCAGAGCCATCATTCTGAAGCTTTTGCTAGAAGACATACGGCAAGCTGTGGTCCTGCTGAGAAATCTACCACGTACAAATCATCTTTTCGATACCCTTCAAATACTAGAGACTTGTCAGATTCCATTAATACAAGGCAACGATATTTTCCAAATATTACGATCATGTTCAAATCGCAAAGAATTGAGACAGACATTAAGTTGAAGCCAAGGGATTCAACAAGAATGACCTTATCCATGTGTTGATCCCTTGAGATTGCAACTCTACCTAGACCCAATACCTTACTTTTACTAGTGTCAGCAAATGTGATGTGGCTCTTGTTGGATGGACGTAAGGTTGAGTCCATAAGAAGGCTTCTTTTGCCAGTCATGTGATTTGTACACCCACTATCAATAATCCATTCTGAAGACGCTGGTATCGTACCCTACAGTGCAGTTAGGGGGATAGGCTTCACCAAGAGCATTGTGAAGCAAAAACATTTGTCGAACCAATGGGTTATGAAAGCTTAGATCCAGATTAGGACTAATAGGGAGAGTAGCAAGCGATTCAGGAACAAAGTACATAGTAAGACCATTCGGACATTTGATCTTGCGCCCTACAAGATGTTTAAGGTCCCCAGCAATAGCGTTAGACGATTTTGGTTTTCTGCTGGAGACCTTTCCGTGCAAAAGAGAGTTAAGCTTTCTTAGCCACCCACATCTTCAAGGGTGGCTTAGAAGAAATAAGTCTAAGTGCAGCATCTGAGAATTTTGGCTTTGGAGCCCTAGCAAACAGTCTTGCAGGCGGAAAATAGTACTCATAAGAATAAGCAGAATAGTTCTTGGTCTTATGAACCTGGCGGTTTGATGAACCGCTCTCATATTCATATACCTGAGTATGGTTTCCCTGCAAAGCATTTGCATTAGTGCGACTCAGGTGAGTCCTTTATCTGTATGAAGCCTTTGGTCTGAGGTTTGTCTTCTTCACGTGAGGTGTCATGATGACATTCACAGAAAGATTCTCCAGACACCTTTTCGGAACCCAGATCTTCTTCATAGGCGGTCCATTCCTGCAGTTAGTACCAATGTACCTGGCAAACACTTCACCATTCTGATTCTTAAACAATTTATAGTTTGCATCAAAGGATTCATCAATGATAATGGGGTTAGCACAAGTGAAGCCAGATAGATTTGATGGATCTACTGAAGGTTCCTTTGCAGCAACCCACATGGTTTTGGGGTACTGCTCAGGTTTCCAGTAAGAGCCATCAGCATTCATTTTCCTTACGAACCCAACACCCTCTTTCCTCGGGTTTCGGTTCAGAATCTGCTTTTTGAGGACATCACATAGTGTCTGATGCCCTTTAAGACTTTTGTACATCCCTGTTTCAAGCAATGTCTTCAACCTAGCATTCTCATCAGCAATAGCGGTGGTATCCTCAGCAGAGGGGTTAGTTACCACATCAACAGTTGAAGATATTGCAACAGCAGTAGCAGTAGAACATCCAACAACAGAAGTAGCATTATCACACTCAATGCATTTAAGACATGGTGGTTCAAATCCTTCCTGAGTGGAACTGATCTGTTTGGCGCGAAGTGACTCGCTTTCCTTTTGAAGATCTTCGTGAGCCGCTCTCAATTTCTCAAGATCTTGCTTCCTTTGAAGATAATCATAGGAAAGCTTTTCATGAGTTGTTGAGAGAGTTTCATGACGACTTTCAAGTTCCTGATACTTAACGTGAAGATTTTTTATGTCTTCAATTAAGGATTCAGATCGAGTCATTTCAGCACCTAACAGATCATCGCTTCTGTCTAACAGTTTTTGAATATATTCCATAGCTTTCTGTTGTTCAGTTGCAATTTTAGCAAGTGTTTTGTAGCTGGGTTTTGAACCACAATCAGAGTCATCGTCATTAGATGTTTGATAGTGAGTAGTGCGTGTGTTTACCTTGGCACCGCGTGCCATGAAGCAGTAGGTAGAAGCGGAGTAGTCCTTGTCATTTTCATTGGTGTCGGTGATGAAGTCATTGTCTTCAGTGTTGAAGATGGATTTGGCAACGTATGCTGTAGCCAGACTTGCAACGCCTGAATCGGACTCCTCCTCAGACTTCACCTCCGCCTCCTCAGATGCAAACTCCTCCTCTGAATCCATTTCCTTGCCAACAAACGCACGTGCCTTGCCAGATGAGCTCTTCTTGCGTGATGAAGACTTTGAGGAAGACTTGGAAGAATACTTTGAGTATTTCTTTTTCTTCATGTTGTCAGAGTCATATTCCTTGCTCTTCTTCTTCTTTTTGTTCTCATTGTCCCACTGTGGACACTCAGAAATGAAGTGGCCAAGTTTCTTGCACTTGTGACATGTTTTCTTCTTGTAGTCATGAGCAGAAGCTTCATCATTCCTTGAGCCTGATCGGGAAGACTTTCTGAAGCCTTTCTTCTTGGTGAATTTTTGGAACTTCTTGACAAGCATAGCAAGTTCCCTTCCAATGTCTTCAGGATCATCAGAACTGCTATCAGATTCTTCTTCAGATGAGGAGACAACTTTTGCCTTCAAGGCACGAGTTCGCCCATAGTTTGGACCGTAGATATCTCTTTTCTCAGAAAGCTGAAACTCATGTGTGTTGAGCCTCTCAAGTATGTCAGATGGATCGAGTATCTTGAAATTAGGACGTTCTTGAATCATTAGGGCTAGGGTGTCAAACGAACTATCAAGTGATCTCAGTAGTGTCTTGACGACTTCATGTTTGGTGATCTCAGTAGCGCCGAGGGCTTGAAGCTCATTTGTGATGTCAATGAGTCGGTCAAATGTGAGTTGGACATTCTCATTGTCATTTCGCTTGAAGCGGTTGAAGAGGTTGCGAAGGAAACTGATTCTCTGATCTCTCTGGGTTGAGACGCCTTCATTGACCTTGGAGAGCCAGTCCCAGACCAGCTTAGATGTTTTCAAATCACTCACACGGCCATACTGTCCTTTGGTCAGATGACCACAGATGATATTTTTGGCAGTAGAGTCCAGTTGAACAAATTTCTTGACATCAGCAGCAGTGACACCTTCTCCATCCTTGGGAACGCCATTCTCGACGACATACCATAGGTCAACGTCAATGGCTTCAAGATGCATGCGCATCTTATTCTTCCAGTAGGGATATTCAGTTCCATCGAAGACGGGGCACGCAGCGGAGACTTTAATTATCCCTGCAGTCGACATAGCTAAAACTCCAAGTGGTTAAATCGAATCACATAGAACAAGGGAGCACCAAGCTCTGATACTAATTGAAAGTGCGTTATATCGACTAGAGGGGGGTGAATAGGCGATTTTTATGAAATTCTTCAAAACGTGGGAGTTATGAAGACAAACGATAGAAATAAACCTAATACCCTGCAGCGGAAGGTAAACTACACTAGGCAAGCCATAGTCAAGTATTCAATAGAGTGAAAGCACAATGACCAATAGCAGCAATGTAGTAAGGATCAGGTAGGAAGATATTGTGAAGCCAGACAGAACACGCAGTCACTCAGTGAAGACAAAAGATAGTGCAAACATACAATGACTTCACAAGGAGTAACAGTAAGTAAAAGGAAGGGAAGATGAAACCAGTGACTCGTTGAAGACAATGATTTGTTGGACCAGTTCCAGTTGCTATGACAACTGTACGTCTGGTTAGGGCGGCTAGGTATTTAAACCTTAGGACACACAGTCCCGGACACCCAGTCCTGAACATGCAGCTCAGGACACCCAGTCCTCACCGTATTCCCCTTGAGCTAAGGTCACACAGACCTCGCCCAATTACTCTAGTAAGTCTTCAAGGTAGACTCCCAAACCTTCACAGACTTCGTTCACCGGCAATCCACAATGTCTCTTGGATGCTCAGAACGCGACGCCTAACCGGCTGAAGGATGCACAATCCTCAAGTGTAATAAGTCTTTAGATCACACAGACAAGAAGACTTAAGTGATGCCTAATTCTCTTCGGCTCTGGGTGGTTAGGGCTTTATCCTCGCAAGGAATTCTCTCTCAAAGGCTTCGAGGTGGGTTTCTCTCAAACGATAAAAGCCGTACTCTGAATCTGAGCAGCCACAGTTTATGGTTGTAGGGGGTGGGCTATTTATAGCCACTTGGCAGCCCGACCTGATTTCTCCGAAATGACCCTGGGTCACTAAGGAACTGACACGTGTTCCAACGGTCAGATTTCAAACTCACACGACAACTTTACTTGGGCTGCAAGCAAAGCTGACTTGTCCGACTCTGGACAAGATTCGCTCTCATAGTCTTCACTCGAAGACATAGGTTTTTTTTAAGCATCACTTCGGTCATTCTGACTGGTTCTCTTGAACCCCACTTAACAGTATGGTGGTTCCTATGACTCAACACAAAAGAAAGAGAACTACAAAAGATCTAAGTCTTCGAGCTCCATAGGCTTCATGTGGTGTCTTCTCTTGTCATAGTCTTCAATGTGAATATCTTCATATACCACCTTTGACTTCAATGTCTTCATACATTTTTAGGGGTCATGTCTGGTAGGAAAACCGAATCAATGAGGGACTTCTACTTGTGTTATCCTGCAACTCTCACAAACACATTAGTCCCTCAACTAGGTTTGTCGTTAATACTCCAAAACCAACTAGGGGTGGCACTAGATGCACTTACACTATTGAAGAAACTGTTGTCTACTTTGAAGCCGTTGACATTAAAGGATCCGGGTGCTGAGGCAGGACCTGGAAACCTGGGCAACCTTGGCATTGGCTTCTGTACCTGAGGCCTTTGCTCAATATGATAGTCAAACTGAGGACCAGCAGCAGGCGCAGGGACAGAAGCAGTAGCATCATTGGCTTCGCTGACTTTTGGTTCCTGGGTTGGTGTAGGCTCCACATTTGCTTCGGCCATGACAGCGTTAGTGGCTTCATTGGTGTTGGTGGTGGCAGCCTCAAGATTTTCTACCTCCACTTGATGAGCTGGAGGGTCGGGCATAAGTATGTTCTCCTCGAGAACAACTTCTTCAGTAGTTGGGGGAGTAGGAACATGTTCTTCTTGGGTGTCATCGGCTGATGCAGCCGAAATGTCTTCAGCAGTTTTACCGTCAGACTCGGAGACTTGAGACCTTGGTCCTTTGCGAAGCCTGCGTAACGCAGGCGACGCCTTTGGAGATGGAGTTGTCCGGGCCTCAAAGTCATCGTCTTCGTCTGGCTGGGGTGGTGTGACTTGTTGTTGTTGTGGGTGATCAGCCCATGTTGCATCCTGAGCAATTGGCGTCAGAGGACGACCAATGCTGATGAGTTCGCTGTGCGTAAGCACAGGCGATGATACCTGTTGGTGCTCGATCTGAGGAAGTACTACATTATCTTCAACATTGTCATGGTGACCAATGTCTTCAGCAGCGGTGGGATCAGCTGCTAGAATGTCTTCAGCTTTAGGATATTTCCTCTTTCTGGCTTCAGCCTCAATAGTCCTCGTCTTCTTCAGTTCTGAAGCGGTAGACCTGGCTTTTGGCTTCGAGCCAGTCATGCTAGTTGGGAAGACAATGGGATCTGCTTCCTGCCTTGGTGCGTTGGGTTTGGCCACAGTGGGCTTCTTCTTCTTCTTAGCAACCATCCTGGGATCAATGCCTGGACGCCCAAGAGCCTTGCGCTTCTCAGCCTCGTTGTAGGCTTGCACACACTTGTCAGCCAGGCTCTTCATGCGCTCACGAGAACCCTGAGCTTCTGCACGTTTCTTGAGAAAGGCTTCCTTGAGCTCGTGCAGCATAATCTTGAAGTTCTTCACCTCTTGCACGCTGAGCTTGGCCATATGCTTCTTGAACTGAGCTTTCTCAAAGTCAATCTTCTGCTTCAGTTCAATGATGCACTGGGCGATAGCTAACTCTGAAGCAATGGCGCCATGAAAGGCAACACTGAGGCCAATGGGAAGTTGCAGGTCTTCAAAGCTGAGATTGGGCGTTTCAAACCACTCATCGATGAAGTCGTGCATGATTGCCACGTCAAACAGAGGCAAATTGTTGAAGATTTCTGCTTCTTCTTTGCTCTTGATCAGTTGCTCAAGAGCGTCATCTGCCAGATCTTCATCACTAGACAGATCAATGGCATCATTTCGCAGAATGGCAGCAGCAGTCAGTTCTTGGCTTGTGTGTGGCAGAGGCATCTTGACTCTCGGGGGCTTGGAGATACGTGATAGATATTCAGACAGCACACTGTCTTCAGGAGGTGCAGTAGCCAGTGGCTTCGCTCGTGAGATTTTTGGGGCTGAGGCAGGCTTTGAAGCTTTAGGTTGCTTCAGTTTCTTTGGCGTCGGTGCTGCAGGCGCTTCATCAGATTCAGCATCATCTGCAGGCGCATCCACAGCTGTCCCTTGATCCACGATATGAGTGATGAGACCTTCCAGATTGTAGAAGGGCCCAACAAGATTGGGTTCAGCTTCGCGGGTGCCATCGGCACGGGGAGCAGAGGGACCAGGGTTGAAGTCGAGTCCCAAAGACTTCTTGTTCTGCTTCACTGAGTTCTTGGCAAACTGGAAGTTGCGCTTGAACAGATTGTCGTCACGACACCATAGTAGTGACAATGGGTCAGCATCAGCAGGCTGTGGTCCACGGACCATGCAGGGATAGAAGCCTTGATCAATGGCTTCGTCTCTGGACCTGGGTTGAAGATTTTTGTATAGGATGTCTCCCCATGGTCGCTTGATGGCATTTTTCTCAGCATATTCCTGGGTCACAAACCGGTATTTGAACCATTGTTCTGCCCAATATCTTCGAATCCATTGGATTCAGGTCTTGCGCTGATTGTAATCCTCTTCAGGATCTGTCTTGTAAAGCTTTGAGAGGTCATCAGGCAAATCCCTTGATGTTCCCCCACGACGCTGTCTGTCACCCTTCCTCACGGATTTCTCTGCAGCCATGAACTTCAAACTGAATGGCTTCAACACGTTCAAAGGCTTCAGAGGCTTTGGCTTGCTGGATAAACAGGAACTGGCTTCGGGAGAATTTATATGATGCTGTAAGAATTCTGCAAATGAATGCAGACTATGAGAACCAAGGGATTCTCCCACGGACATGTACTTGTGACAGCATTAAGGTGCGAGGGAAGGGGAAGAGGTCATATGCATTCTCAGAAGATTTTGAAAATAAATCAGTTTAGAAGACATTGACCTCATCGTGCGAAGACATTCACTCATAGATAAGGAGTTGGTTCCAGATTTGTATGAATCCAGAGATCAGTACAAGTGAGGAATCTAACTACTTTGTGAAGCATAAGTGAACATACTAGGCATAATATGGATGCAGTATGAAGTGGATCCAACTTGTGTGAACAGAAACTGCTTGTGGTAGAAAGTGGCGAATCTATAGGATCAAAGGGGCCATAAAAAGGAAGTTTTATTTACCACACAGGAACTGCTAGACGGAGTGGAAGAGGAGGCCGAGCAGTTCGATCGTTCGTGCCCTAACTTGGCGACGGAGGACACCTACAGCGACGGCGGAGAAGACGATGTCCGCGGCCGACGTGAAGACGGCGTCAGAGAGGTTGCGGCAGCTAAGTGCTTCGTCACCGGTGTCGTCAAGGGCTAGCAGTGGCGCTAGGGTTCGTGTGAGAGTGTAAGAAAGGATAATGACTGTGGTGAGGCGTGTATTTATAGGGACAGGGACGGCACAACGCTATTACACAGGTGCCCCTGGCGATTCACATCTGAAGAACACGTGGCCATCATGCAGCATATCGGAGGTTGTTCCATGTTCCCACGCAAGGATTGTCGGGTGGTCATTCCCACTTCTCTGGGTTTCAGGTGAAGGAATTTGCATTGAAAACGAACTTAATGTTTGTCTCTGTGTCTTCTGCTGACAAGGACGCAGAGAAGACATTCGACAGTTTCAATAGAATGCATATGATTTGGAGAGATAGAGTTTGAGATAGAAAGCATAGAGAGGTTAGGGTCCGATCACATTCACTTAGTTCAAAAGATTCTACGAGAAGATAATCATGAGGACAAGTTGAGAATGAAGATAATCATGAGGACAAGTAGAGGACAAAACACTATGTATATATATATATATATATATATATATATATATATATATATATATGAAAAAAAACAATCAAACCTAACATAGTGAAGATAATCATGAGGACAAGTTGAGAATGAAGACAAACAAAATGTGAAGACATAGCAAATGTAACGCCATGGGTAAAACACTTCAAACAGAAGAATTTGGTGGTGGCGTTACCCACCGTATAGGAAGTATTAGACCCAGACACGGCGCACAATTATCGTAGCGCTCCGAAGTCAAATTCCACATTAATGTATTCGCACTTAGAATGTATGTCTTCATTGATTGAAGATATACTTTACTTCGTGTGTTGCATATCTAAGTCGTCAATATGCATAAGTGTTAGGATGTGTGCCTGATCAGAAGACATTTGAGGATTCCAAGATATTTAGCTCACACCGTAACTTGCAAAATCTCTTCTCATCCAAGGGCTTGGTGAAGATATCTACCAATTGCTCTTCAGTGTTGACGTGTATGATATCAATATCTTCCTTCACAACATGATCTCTGAGAAAGTGATGACGAATTTCAATGTGCTTTGTCTTCGAGTGCTGAACTGGGTTGTTGGCGATCTTGATGGCGCTTTCGTTGTCGTAGTAGAGTGGCACTTGCTTCAAATGAATGCCATAGTCTTTGAGTGTTTGCTTCATCCACAGAAGCTGAGCGCAGCAAGATCCAGCAGCAATGTATTCAGATTCTGCAGTGGAGAGAGATACACAGTTCTGCTTCTTTGAAGACCAACATACAAATGATCGTCCCAGAAAATGACATGTGCCTGATGTAGACTTGCGATCCACCTTGTCACCAGCATAATCAGCATTCGAGAAACCAACCAGATCAAACTCTGAGCCCTTTGGATACCATAATCCTAGAGTTGGGGTGTAAGCCAAATATCGAAGAATTCGCTTCACAGCTAAGTGATGCGATTGCTTTGGTGCCGGTTGGAATCGAGCACACATGCAAACACTAAGCATAATATCTGGCCTAGATGCACATAGATAAAGTAAAGAACCAATGATGGAGCAGTATACCTTTTGGTCGAACTCTTTACCATTGTCGTCGGGACCCAGATGATGTTTGGCTGGCATTGGCGTTGTGAAGCCTTTGCAGTCTTGCATACCAAACTTCTTCAGGCAATCTTTGAGATACTTCTCTTGAGATATAAAGATGTCGTTGTGTTGCTGATGTATTTGAAGACCGAGGAAGAACTTCAGCTCACCCATCATTGACATCTGATATTGCTCTTGCATCATATATCCAAACTCTTCACTGTATTTCTGATTGGTGCAGCCGAAGATAATGTCATCCACATATATTTGGCACACAAACAGTTCACCATCATATGTCTTCGTGAAGAGAGTGGGGTCGAGGGAACCAGATTTGAAGCCTTTGCTCTTCAGGAAGTCTTTGAGTGTGTCATACCAAGCCCGAGGGGCTTGTTTGAGGCCATACAGTGCCTTGTTGAGCTTGTACACCATGTCAGGATGTTTTGGATCTTCAAAGCCAGGCAGTTGTGCAACATACACTTCTTCTTCAATCTTGCCATTGAGAAAAACACTTTTCACATCCATTTGATATAGAAGTATGTTATGATGATTTGCATAGGCCAGAAGTATGCGTATGGCTTCAAGTCTAGCCACAGGAGCAAATGTTTCATTGAAGTCAATCCCTTCAACTTGAGTGTATCCTTGAGCAAGGAGACGAGCTTTGTTTCTGACAACTTAACCATGCTCATCTTGCTTGTTGCGATATATCCATTTGGTGCCTATTATATTGTGCTTCCGAGGATGAGGACGCTTAACCAGTTCCCATACATTATTCAGCTCAAACTGTTGAAGCTCTTCTTGCATAGCTTGAATCTAGTCAGGTTCCATGAAGGCTTCTTCAACTTTCTTGGGTTCTGTTATTGAGACAAATGCGAAGTGCCCACAGAAATTTGCTAGCTGAGTTGCCCTTGAACGAGTGAGTGGACCAGGTGCATTGATGCTATCGATTATTCTCTCAATCTGCACTTCATTTGCAACACGAGGATGTATAGGACGAAGATTTTGCTCTTGCTGATCATTGTCATCGTTAGAGGGATTGTCTTCAGGCTGAGCATTCTCTTCAGGTTGTTCAAGTGCGGAGATGATAAGTTCCTCTTCAGGTTGAGCTTCAGAAGGTATGATTTTTCTAGTTCCCATAAGTTTGATTGATTCACTGGATGGAACTTCATCTAGCACATTTGGCAGTTGCTCTCTTTGTGAGCTGTTAGTTTCATCGAACCGCACATCCACTGTTTCAACCACTTTATAATGAAAGAGATTGAAAACTCTGTAGGAGTGCGATTCCTTTCCATATCCAAGCAAAAAACCCTCATGTGCTTTTGGTGCAAACTTTGAAGTGTGATGTGGATCCTTGATCCAGCACCTGGCGCCAAATACTCTGAAGTAGCTGACATTTGGCTTCTTGCCAGTAAGGAGCTCATAGGATGTCTTGTTCAGAAGCTTGTGAAGATAAACACGGTTGATGATATGGCATGCAGTGTCAATGGCTTCAGGCCAGAAATTTCTTGGAGTCTTGTATTCATCAAGCATCGTTCGAGCCATCTCAATAAGTGTTTCGTTCTTGTGTTCGACGACGCCATTCTGCTGTGGCATGTACGGAGCTGAGAATTCATGTGTGATGCCCAAGGTATCAAGATACGTATCAAGGCTAGTGTTCTTGAATTCAGTGCCATTGTCACTTCTGATGTGCTTTATCTTGGCGCCATAGTTGTTCATTGTTTGATTGGCGAAGCATCTGAAGACATCCTGCACTTCAGTCTTGTAAAGGATTATATGCACCTAAGTATATCTTGAATAATCATCAACAATGACAAAGCCATAGAGACAAGCAGTAGTAGTAAGAGTTGAGTAATGAGTGGGACAGAAAAGATCCATGTGTAGCAGTTCGAAGGGTTGAGTCGTTGTCATGATTGTCTTCGAGGGATGCTTGGCCCTCGTCATCTTTCCTGCTTCACAGGCATCGCATAAGTGATCCTTCTTGAACTTGACGCCCTCGATTCCTATGACATGCTTCTTCCTTGCAAGAGTGTGGAGGTTCCTCATGCCAGCATGCCCTAGCCTTCGATGCCACAGCCAGCATTCAGAAGCTTTTGCTAGAAGACATACTGCAAGTTGTGGTCCTGCTGAGAAATCTACCACGTACATATCATCTTTCTGATACCCTTCAAACACTAGAGACTTGTCAGATTCCATTAGTACAAGGCAACGATATTTTCCAAACATCACAATCATGTTTAAATCACAAAGCATTGAGACAGACATTAAGTTGAAACCAAGGGATTCAACAAGCATGACCTTATCCATGTGTTGATCCTTTGAGATTGCAACTCTACCTACACCCAATACCTTGCTTTTACCAGTGTCAGCAAATGTGATGTGACTTTTTTTCAGATGGATGTAAATTTGAGTCCATGAGAAGGCTTCACTTGCCAGTCATGTGATTTGTACACCCACTATCAATAATCCATTCTGAAGCAGCTGGTGTCGTACCCTACAGTATAGTTAGGGGGATAGGCTTCACAAAGAGAATTGTGAAGCAAAAACATTTGACGAACCAGTGGATTATTAAAGCTAAGATCGAGATTAGGACTGTTGGGACAAGTTGCAAGCGATTCAGAAACGAAGTACATAATATGACCATTTGGGCATTTGATCTTGCGCCCTACAAGATGTTTAAGGTCCCCAGCAATAGCATCAAACGATTTTGGTTTTCGTCTGGAGACCTTTCCCTGCAAAAGAGAGTTAAGCTTTCTTAGCCACCCACATCTTCAGGGGTGGCTTCGAAGCAATAAGTCTAAGTGCAGCATCTGAGAACTTCCGCTTTGGAGCCCTAGCAAAAAGTCTTGCAGGTGGACAATAATACTCATAAGAATAAGCAGAATAGTTCTTGGTTTTATGAACATGGCGGTTTGATGAACCGTGCTCATATTCATAGGCCTGAGTATGGCTTCCCTGCAAAACATTTGCGTTAGTTTGACTCTGGTGAGTCCTTTGTCTGTATGAAGCCTTTGGACCGTAAGAAGCCTGTGGTCTGGGGTTTGTCTTCTTCACCTGTGGTGCCATGATGACATTCACAGGAAGATTCTCCAAACACCTTTTGGGCACCCAGATCTTCTTCATAGACGGTCCATTCCTGTAGTTAGTACCAATATACCTGGCAAACACTTCACCATTGTGATTCTTAAACAGTTTACAGTTTGCATCAAAGGATTCATCAATAACAATGGGGTTAGCACAAGTGAAGCCAGATAGAGTGGATGGATCTGCTGAAGGTTCCTTTGCAGCAACCCATGTGGTTTTGGGGTACTGCTCAGGTTTCCAGTAAGAGCCATCAGCATTCATTTTCCTTACGAACCCAACACCCTCTTTCCTAGGGTTTCGGTTCAGGATCTGCCTTTTGAGGACATCACATAGTGTCTGATGCCCTTTGAGACTTTTGTACATCCCTGTTTCAAGCAGTGTCTTCAACCTAGCATTCTCATCAGCAATAGCAGTGGTATCCTTAGCAGAGGGGTTAGTTACCACATCAACAGTTGAAGATATTGCAACAGTAGCAGTTGTAGAACATTCAGCAACAGAAGTAGCGTTATCATGCTCAATGCATTTAAACCATGATGATTCAAATTCTTCCTGAGCTGAACTGATTTGTTCGGCGCGAAGTGACTCGTTTTCCTTTTGAAGGTCTTCATGAGCCGCTCTCAATTTCTCGAGTTCTTCATGAGTTGTTGAGAGCGTTTCATGACGACTTTCAAGTTCCTCATACTTAATATGAAGATTTTTTATGTCTTCAATTAAGGACTGAGATCGAGTCATTTCAGCGTCCAACAGGTCATCACTTTTGTCTAATAGTTTTTGAATATGTTCCATAGCTTTCTGTTGTTTAGTGACAAGGGAAACAAGTTTTGCATAGCTGGGTCCAAATTCATCACCAAATTCATCATCACTGGATTCAGATAGATAGCATTCAATTACCTTAGCATCATTTGCCATAAGGCATGATGCAGAAGATGATGATTCTGGTTCGAAAGTCATCGCTTTGAGTGACTCCTTAAAGTCCTCAAACTAAGGATCATGACGAGTTCGATGACCCTCATAGACCTCAGAGAGACGGTCCCAGATTAGCTTCGCATGATCGAGATGCATGACATTCCTAAACTGATTTTGAGATAGACAGGAGCAGATGACGTCCTTCGCCGTGAGGTTGAGAAGAGTGTACTTGCGAATGTCATCAGCTTTCGCCATTTTGCACAGATTGGTCAGACCAATCTCAGTGACGGTCCACAGCTTGTTGTTTGTTGCCATAAGGTGCTTCTTCATCATGGGCTTCCATTTGGGGTCGTGACCGTCAAAGATGGGGCATGACACAGTCTTCATACCTGTGGTCGACATAACTGAAACTCCAGGCGGTTAAACCAAAATCACACAGAACAAGGGAGTACCTTGCTCTGATACCAATTGAAAGTGTGTTATATCGACTAGAGGGGGGGGGGTGAATAGGCGATTTTTAGGAAAGTCTTCTAAACATGTAAGTTTCGAAGACAAATGATAGAAATGAACCTATTTTCATGCAGCGGAAGATAGACTACACTAGACAGACAATAGTCAAGCATTCAATGAAGTGAAACCACAATGACTAAAAGTAGCTAGGCAGTCAGGATCAGGTACACAGTGAAGACAAATAGATAAAGAGATGAGAAGGATAGAACCAGTATGCATGACGAAGACAAAGGTTTGGTAGACCAGTTCCAACTGCTGTGATAGTTGTACGTCTGGTTAGGGCGGATAGGTATTTAAACTTGAGGACACTCAGTCCCGGACACTTAGTCCCGAGCACGCAGCTCAGAACACTTAGTCCTCTCCGTATTCCCCTTGAGCTAAGGTCACACAGACCTCGCCCAATCACTTCTGGTAAGTCTTCAAGGTAAACTTCCAAACCTTCACAGACTTCGTTCACCGGCGATCCACAATGACTCTTGGATGCTCAGCGCGACGCCTAACCGGCTAGAGGATTCACAGTCCTCAAGTGTAATAAGTCTTCAGATCACACAGACAAGAAGACTTAAGTGATGCCTAACACTCTTTGGCTCAGGGTGGTTAGGGCTTTATCCTCTCAAGGAATTCTCTCTCAAAGGCTTTGAGGTGGGTTGCTCTCAAACGACAAAAGCCGTACTTTAACTCTGAGCAGCCAACCGTTTATGGTTGTAGGGGGTGGGCTATTTATAGCCACTAGGCAACCCGACCTAATATGTCCGAAATGACCCTGGGTCACTAAGGAACTGACACGTGTTCCAACGGTCAGATTTCAAACACACACAACAACTTTACTTGGGCTACAAGCAAAGCTGACTTGTCCGACTCTGGACAAGATTCACTCTCATAGTCTTCACTCGAAGACATAGGTTTTGGTTAAGCATCACTTCAGTCATTCTGACTGGTTCTCTTGGACCCCACTTAACAGTATGGTGGTTCCTATGACTCAACAAAGAAGAAAAAGAACTACGAAAGATCTAGTCTTCATGCGATGTCTTCTCTTGTCATAGTCTTCAATGTGAATGTCTTCACATACCACCTTTGACTTCAATGTCTTCATACATTTTTAGGGGTCATCTCTGGAAGGAAAACCGAATCAATGAGGGACTTCTACCTGTGTTATCCTGCAATTCTCACAAACACATTAGTCCCTCAACTAGGTTTGTCGTCAATACTCCAATACCAACTAGGGGTGGCACTAGATGCACTTACAATAACACCGATATGACGGAAACTAGGGCGGCAAGAGTGGAACAAAACACTAGGCAAAAGGCCGAGCCTTCCACCCTTTACCAAGTATATAGATGCATTAAGATAAACAAGATAATATGGTGATATCCCAACAATAAACAATGTTTCAACAAGGAACAATCTCCAATCTTCACCTGCAACTAGCAACGCTATAAGAGGGGCTGAGCAAAGCGGTAACATAGACAAACAATGGTTTGCTAGGACATGGTGGGTTAGAGGTTTGACATGGAAATATGGGAGGCATGGTAAGCAAGTGGTAGGTATCATAGCATAGACATAGCAAAAGAGCGAGCATCTAGCAAGCAAAGATAGAAGTGATTTCGAGGGTATGGTCATCTTGCCTGCAAAGTTGTCAGAGTTGTCTTGATCCTCGTAAGTGAACTCAACATGCTCCTCGTTCACGAACTCGTCTCCCGGCTCTACCCAAAAAAGATCAACAAGCAAACGGAACACAATCAACCATGTGCAATGCTCAAACAACATGATGCAAACATGGTATGATATGCGGGATGGGGTATGTGATGCATATGCAAGATTTGCAAAGGAATGATTGAACCTGGCCTCAACTTGGAAATACAATAGTGCCACTGGAAAGGTGAGGTGATTTCGGTTGAAATCGATATAAAGATCACTGGAATCAGATGCACGGTTTGGAAATGGCAAGCAAAACAAATATGACACCGGTCTGCGATAATCAGCAAGTGACCAACTAAATGCATCAAGATAAATATGCTAAAGCACTCAAACATAACAAAAAAAATACATGGAAGGGATCCACTCATGAAGCTTGACAAAAGATGAACACTGAGCTACGGCTAATTCACCCACTAACAGGTTCAAACAAGCATGGTAATAGTGCAAATGATAACAGGTTTCAGACTTTGTGAAATTAACACAAGTATGGAATTTATCTTCAAGAAGCACACTTTAGAGCATGAAAACTACATGCTACAGGAACTTAACATGGCAAAGCAAGGCATGAAATGAAGATACTCAAAGAACTTAACAAAATTCCCTTAGTGACCTTGAGCCAAAAGGGATCAGAAAATACAATTGCAAGCATGTGAACATAGCAAAAACACAAACATATTTAGACTTGGTGAAAAACTGGAGCATGCAAATCAGTCAACGAGTAGGCATGTTTACGAGCTCAATGCACTCACTACAGAGCAAGGCATGACCAAATAAGCATATACCCATGAAGAATACATGGTATAGGAGCTAGACATGGCAAGAACAATAACATAGCATGCACGGATCAATAGCAACATCCTCGGCAAAATCGCTAAACATGTCAACAATCTGCCAGGATCTATTTATAGCAAAAGTAGAGCTCGATTGACTCAAGCTAGGATGCTCCATAAATTCCAACAAAGACATGGATGGATAGATCACCACAATGTTAACAAAACATCCTTACTAATCATCCTCAAAAGAGGCACGGATCACTAGGAAACAACATGAACATATGGCATAACAACAAAATCAGGACAAGGACTTAGTGAAATTCTAAGTCCCTGAAATCAGCATCAACGATTACGCTACTTTGCAAGCTTGTGCTAGTCACTAAAAATATCACAAAAATACATGGAAAGCACCTATGTAAAGATGGAATGGCATATAATAAAACACATGTAGAACTCAGGATCATAGCATGCATACATTAATCATGGCAAAAATGACAAAAGGCTATTTGCTGAAATAGATCTGCAACTTTCCTCACATAGCCCTCTTCCAACCGCATTTCGGGCATCAAGATGAGCTCAAATGAAAATGATGCAATGAGATGAAATGATGTACTCGTTGAGGCGAACATTTTGATATGCTACACGCACAAATCGGAGATACAATGAGGAAGTTGTGATGTGATGAAAAATGCATATGAATCAGGAAAATCTCAGGACTTAGGAAAAATATACCCTTGAGGTAAAAGTCAACGGGCACGGAATCCGAGGTTCGCCGGCACGGGACTCGCCGGAGATGGCGGGGAGAGAGGTGGACCTCGCCGGAGATGGCAGATCTGGACCGGATATGGCCGGATCCGGCCGGATCCCGGCGCGGGTCGGCGGAGGAGGCTGCCGGCGGGCGTGGGGCGGCGATGGGGCGGCGGTCGGCGAGCTTGGCGGGGGGC
>NC_041382.1:234676668-234687431 GCF_002162155.2 Triticum dicoccoides | reverse complement strand
GACGGGAGGAGGACGGCGGCGGGGTCGCGGGCGGATCGGGCGAGGCGAGGTGGTGGCGATGGGCTCGCGGGGGCCCGGAGTGGGCTTCCCGGGCCGACGGCGGGAGAGGTGTGGCGGCGACACGTGGCGGTCGGCGGTTGGCCGCGGCGATGCGTCCGGCCGGGATCGGACGTGTCCGGCGGCGGCTCAAGGGTTTTTTAGGGTTTCGGGGGAAGAAGACCCGTGATTTCGAAAGGGGATCTATATATAGGCGTAGAGGGAGCTAGGAAGCTCCAAATGAGGTGCAGTTTTCGGCCACGCGATCGTGATCGAACGTTCTAGATGATGGAGAGGGTTTAGGTGGGTTTTGGTCCAGCTTGGAGAGGTGTTGGGCTGCAACACACACGAGGCCTTTTTGGTCCCTCGGTTAACCGTTGGAGTATCAAACGAAGTCCAAATGGCACGAAACTTGGCAGGCGGTCTACCGGTAGTAAACCAAGGCCGCATGGCAAGTCTCGGTCCAATCCAGAAATGTTTAACCCCCACACACGAAAAGAGGTAGAAAGGACCACCGGAGGACATAGGAGCGCCGGAATGCAAAACGGACAACGGGGAAAATGCTCAAGTGCATGAGACGAACACGCATGCGAATGCAATGCACATGATGACATGATATGAGATGCATGACAAAGACAACAACACACGGAGACAAAAACCCGACAACGGAGGAATAAAATAACTTAGCGCCGGAAACGGCAAGAGTTGGAATATAGATAAGGTAAATTACATCCGGGGTGTTACACCACCACGGAGGCAACGTCGGCATACAGAGCAAGTGTCTTGCCGGATCCTTTTGTTGCGAGGACCTTCGTCAACCCCGCATGGGCTCCACGGAAGACGGGAATGTTAGGATGAACTCGAGCCGGTGCCGGCCATGGCGAAGTAGTGGCCGGTGCTGAACTCGAACCGGTGCCGGCCACCATCATCTTCGGCACCAGCCAATGATATGAGTTGGGCAGTGGGGAAGCGATCCGTCCTTTGCGCTGAAGCATATACCTCCGGGGCTCCCGACAGTTTGGTGATCATGCAGCCGGACATGTGGAACACAAATCGATCGGCGAGCGACCATTTAGGCCAGGTATTATATACCTGTGATGTCCAGAACTAGCACCGCGTAGTTCATTTGAATGTAATGAAATTCGTCATGTTTGTATGAAAATCCGGTATTTTATATGATTTCCGTTGTTGTTTATATGAAATATCAGTTTGTCTACGTGTTTGCGTGAATTTCGTCCGGTTGGTTGAGTTGTTGTCATAATGTGTGCGGCTACGGTTGGATGGCGTAATTTGCGGGTCGCCGGTCGGTCTGCGGGCGGCTTGGGTGGCGTTGTGGGACAGAAAAACACAGCTCGTGCGAGCTCGTCTCCAACGTGTGCGCTAGAGGATGCATGACAGTATGAGCACCCGAGCCATTCCTCGTTCATCGGTGGCAAAGGCACCGGTGGACAAAAGGGTCGCCAATATTTTGGCTACCCCGAGCAAGATCCAAACAGTCCCTCCCAACAGATTCAAATCCCTCATTCGCCGTGGAATTTTCCCATGTGTTGTTTTCATGGACTAGCAAGATGCCCGTGCATTGCACGGAACATCAAGATGCATTTTTTTACAAACTCCCGCATGCATGCAAGGGATAATTAAAGTCTTCCTTTGCTAGTACCACGAGGCAAACACAATTAATATTGCATCGATTAGTGTTAGTGGCCTTGTATATCTGCAAATTGTACTTTTGATAGTGGCCCCTTGTATATAAAAATGGAGGGAGAAAGATGAGAGATAAGGTGAGGAGTAGTGGGGCGTGGTGGTAACTGGTGGTCGAACTGGGCGGAGGCATGGGGATGGACGGCGCATTATGTCTAGGTTTGTATCTCTCTCACACACACCCACGTAGGTGGGGGACGTGCATGAAGAGAAGAGGTGCACGCACGGCGCACGTACTCATGTCTCTTTCCCAACCACACACACGCACGTACACGGTGGAGCTCATTTCTGTACGAAAAAGGTATCCCACATGGTAATTTGGCACGTGTACTGGTTGTCCACTTGGTGGAGGGAGGATCGTCTACCACGGGTGAACAAACAAATTGCGACTTGACGTTTTATGTTAAATTAAAAAAAGAGGCAAACCATGTGGGGCCTACCTTAGAGGCAATGCTCTATACACTGGAGTACTTTTGATGTGTCCCGTCAACTCGCGGAACGAGGGGAAGCTTGCTTAGTACGCCGTCTCCCCCGCCCACGGGCGCGGTGGCTTGCAGGATGAGGTGAAGCTTGCTTACGAGTAGTAGTAGTAGTAGTAGTACTACTACTACTATACGCCTTTACGCCCGCTCCCTCGCCCACGCGCGCGGTGGCTCGCAGCACGAGGAGAAAATTTTACTACTCCCTCCATTTACTCCTCGTCCCTACTACGTACTTTGGTTAGCACTCCCTCCACTTACTTATATAAGGCCACTATAAAAATACATTTTGCATCTATACAAGGCCACAAATAGTAATCGAGACAAAAGTTACTACTCCCTCATTTCCAGTTTATGGCTCAGTTTCAAAATCTCTCCAACCAAGGTAGACGGTGAGTGGTCGAATTAATTTCGTAGTTTGCACAAGTAATTAGTACGCTCGTTTTTCTCAAGAAGTTATGTTTACCGAGGCATTAATTAGAATGAATGCATGAATGACCACTAAATTTCCATGAACTTGTACATGCATTGGTTAGTTTCCTCTTGACACTGCTTGCGTCGACTGATCTAACGCACCTTGAAATCCAACATGTAATGGTACTACTACTAGTATAGTAGAATTGAGACTTATCAAATGGAAAAACGAATGTTTTTTAGATGAGCCCTATAAACCCTAGTGGATACGTACTCTGTAAAAACAGATTTTTCCAAAACTAAGTTGCTCCCATTCATGAATTCTGTAGTATACTCCTCCTTCGACGCTCCCTTTCATGAATTATGTACTTCCTGTCGTCGACATGTGGGACATATAGCAACCGGGTCGACGTGTCAAGCACCAAATAACAGTGCAGAATAGCAGGGGGACGCACCCCACTCGTACCGGCCCAGTAGTAGTAATGAGCAATGAGACGTCAAATCACAATGCCACACATTCCCAGACGGACGAAGCAACCATTATTTCACACTTCGGTTCGCCATCATCTCAAACCACGTAGTATTGCCTCTGCCTCAAGAGGGACATGCACATCGCCTTGTACATCATGACACGTGGGACCGCATGACAAGCCATGCTCCCCCGCCGATCGCTCGGTAAAATCACCTCATTTTTACTATACTTCCTCCGTATCGGTTTACTACATGGCATGCATGTCGTTCTAGGTTGAGAATTTAACTGGCTATATATGTGATGAACAATACTCTAGCCTTTTTAAAAATATATACTTTTTTACAATACTACTACTGATGGATTGCGCCATGGAGCAAAACTTGAAATTTAAAAAAAAGTGGTACATATAGAGAGCGCTCCTCGCCAAATTATGCATATAGTACTATTAAAAAATCTAGTACGTGCTTAATTGGGGTGCTAAATTCTATTAAAGAAATACTAGTAGTATGTACATACTGAAGAGTTAAAGTAACGAGAAGAAACATAACATAGTTCTGCTGGGGGCTCAGCACAACACACCCCTCAAATTAAACTAAGCACACCTGAAATTAAACTATGCAACTAATCCGGTAGACACTGCATTAGAAGTTTAGAACCACCAGGAGCAACAACATTGCCACCTTACTCGGAGTCCTCGTCCACGTCCTCGACTTCGTCCTTGTCCCTCTCCCTCTTGGTCGATACTTCTTTGCTTGAACCGCACACTTGGCTGTTGCTCTTCATCCAACCCTTGTAGATATTGAAGCAAAGGTAGCCATCCATTGCAGCGTAGTGGATGTGGTCTATATCTAGTACATTCCGCTGCCATGCATGACGAAGAAACGTGTATGGAGGTTTCTCTAGTTTACCATACGAAGGATGAACCATGGCTCCTGCCAGGGTCAGCATTGAAGGCTGATGAGAGGACACCAGCCGATTCTTCTGGAGGTCGAAGGTGTTGCCTACAACAAGGCCTATCTGACGCAGGACTTTTTTGTCGTTACCAATGTCTACAATAACGAATTTGACTAGGTTGCTCTGGAGGAAGTCCTTAAAATCCTGGCACTCAACGTCGGCATGGCATATGTGGTAGGCCAAGCATAAGTCATGCACGCAAACCTGGATCACGGCGGGCTTCTTCCTCTCTTCGTCCTTTAGATCCTTCTCTGGTCCCAGGACTGTGGTGTACTCAATATCTAGCCCAGCGACCCACTCATCATCTGAGTCTTTAAACATGCGTCTAAAGCGAGAAAGGCATCCTTTCACCGTCGCGGAAGAACGGGTGTAGATGATGTCAAACTCATCGCCGGTGATGGTTCTAACCTTGTACTCACCGCCGATCGTGGAGATTTGGGACGCCATGGATTTGGGAGGAGGGTTAGGATTGGTGGAACTGCCGTAATGTGAATGGACGGGACGACTAGGAGCGAACCACCGTAGTATTGAAGGACGTGTGGGGACGAGTAGGAGCGAACTGCCAGCGTGCGAACGGCAGGGTAGTGGCTTTCCATTCTCCCATGATACGGGCTTCCGAGAGCCCTTGGATCTAAGATCGAACGGTTGCATGGCGTGATTCTAGACCTATGGGTGAATATCCTATCCTAGAGGGTTATTTTGCAAATTTTCAGCAACTTAGCATGCGGCCGTTTGATATCAGATCCAAGGGCTGCCAGCAGCCCGTATCATGGTCGCGCCTACCATGATCGCCGCGTCGCTCGCGCGGTCGCTCCCTTGGAGATTTAACACGGTGCGTTAGGCTATCTGATGTTGGCATGTCATACATAGTCATCACTTAGTCACTCATACTACAACAAGGTTGGCTATAAGTGTATTTTTTTACTCCTCTCTATCTCTTTCTTCGTACTCCCTCCGTCCCATAATATTAAAACGTTTTTGACACTAGTGTAGTGCCAAAAACGTTCTTATATTATGGGACACAGGGAGCACTAGTATTTATTGCATTTGCCAAGGAGTGACCTCTTCCAATGAAATGGTGTTGCTAAGTTTGCTTCATTTAATGAGCTATAGACTCAAAATTGTCTTTTCACCTAGGTACACGCGCTTAGCACCGTTTATTCATTGGGTCACCAAACTAGTCTCTCTCTCTTCTTGATTAACTTGCCACATCAGACTTTATGCCTATGTGGCAAGCTTAAGCACCTGTAGGAGCAAGTAAAAGTAAGTACAATAGTGCACTTTACATGGCATTTTTGCATATGTGGAGAAAAGAGAGGCAAGGAAAAAGTGGAGAAGTGGACTCTCATGCAAGAGCCAGCCTCTACTACATGGTGGAGCATTGGGAGAGGCACCTGTATGGAGGTGGTCAGGAATCGGGAGACTCACGCCGGTCATAGCGCCGCAGTTAAAATGATAATGGCAAGTCAAATCACGAGGCCCCACATGTCCAGCAGTAACTCACCGTCAAATCACACAGCCCTATGTTTGCAGCAGCCTACTCCCTCGTCTTCTCGCGTCTCTGTCGAACCGACTAGGCGGAACTGCCCCGCCTACCACGCAGGAAAAGCCCCGCCCTCGACTTTTAAATACAACTACATCCGCTTAAGAATCCAATGATATACTTTTTGTGACATAGTAACTCATATTTAGTTAGTCAAATGGATGACCTAGAACTACGTGCAGGCCCTATAAACCGAGACGCCTAAAAATAAAAAAAACCAAGACAGAGAGGGTAGTTCAGGACATATCTTTTTAGATCAATATATTTGGGATTCATCAAGGAGCAAAACCAAGTGGTAGGCTGGTCCTGTCGTGTTGGCGTAGCAACTCAAGCAGGGTCAGACCACACACGAAATGGCGACACACTTAATAGGACCCCTTTGGCCGACATGTGGCTCATCCACTGTCTTGTTCCACGTGTGATGCACCAAATTACAGTTCGGAGCAGTGGTTGGAATTGGAGGCACCCCGGTCGTAGCGCCGTACTAGTAGAAAATGAGTGATGAGGGGTCAAACCACAAAGCCCCTACTTTCCCGAATTAAGCTGGACGGACGAATCAACCATCATTTTACTCTTGGGCGCAAGAGCATAAAGAAAAGAGAAAACAATGATGCGTGCGGCAGCTACCTACGGCACCCTAGGGTAGGGGTATCCACTACAGATCCTTTTTTTTGAAAGCGCCTCCACTACAAATTGGCTTCTCCCTCGTCCTCTTGAAGAAAACTGATGATGAGTTTGGTGGTAGGGTTTGTAGCAGTACTACGACATGCGGGGCCACGTCGTAGTAAATGGGTTCGAGTCGATGCCTTAAATATGTGTGGGCCGCTTGGTTTTACGGGAACGAGGTAGCATTTTGGGTTTGGGGACCAATGGAGATATAGTACGTACAAAAAATTGTGGACGTAGGTTCGGCTGAAAGGCAATGATGCATGGGCCCTACATTTTGATATACCCGGGGCCGCATGAAATTTGCTACTCTACTCAAAACTAGTAAGGTACACATGTATTGAACACATGAGATTTCGAAAGCAAATTATGAATAAATACACAATGTAGCATGTAAAGCTTTGAGTCATATAAGCATGATGTAGATGTTCGTTTAGTTCTTATAGTTCATCTCATTCAAAATCAATTAGTTTTATAAAAATGTTAAGATTCATGGGGTTATGCATTTTAAATCATAAAGTAAAAACAAATAATGGCAATTCATTTATAAAAAATAATCAATTATGATACAGAAGATTCTAGAACAAAGGAGAAGTGCTTGTGTTTTGAGGTTTGTGCATTATGCTTAAGTTCAACCATAGAGTCTTCTAAATTGTACATGTGGCAAATCTGGTGGAATGTTGATGATATCCAACGGCCAGTAGTGCTCGGATTTGCCTATCTCTGCACTGTCGGGTTAGCTTCATCCATCGACCATCTTTCAAAGTTATTGGCACACTATATAGTTCTTGTGCCATAGTTGCATGTTTTGGAAAAAAGCTACTAGTGGGTTGTACTATCTATTTAGGAATAGAAGATGTATACATGGAAGTTGTAGGGAAAGAGATGACATGGAGCATCTCAATTCCTATGAGTAGGGATTGGCAAAGAGATGTCATTTGGTTCACATCATAGGAACTTTTCTATTGAATCTAGAGATGACATGTATTTCAATTCCTATGAGGAGGGAGTAGAAAAGAGATGTAATTTGGTTCATACCATAGGAACTTTTCTATTGAATATACGCTAATGTTTATTTTCCTTTGAAATTAAGGGAGTATAGGAATCCATTCATATGAACCAAGTGGCTTTAAAGCTATAGAAATTTTATTTCCTTTGAAATGTGGAGTATATGAATCTATCTCTATGAACCAATTGGCTCTAAAGGAAAAAATCCTATAAAAATCATATCATATAGAGTTCCTATGATATTCCTCGACACTAAAGGATGCTTGAAATTGCTGCGGGTGATACAATGGTCTTTCTTTGTAGACTCCTCACCCATCTTTATAGTTACCTCTCGAAGATGAATGAAATGATATATACATGGTATTCTACATGTGCAATTTGGTACGCGAAAACTCGCTAAAAGTTTGCGAGGTTCGAATTTTCAATAAAGCTATATGCCCTGCATTTCGGAATGGAGGGAGCATACGACAGTTGCTAACACTCACGTGGAAGATTTGTGTGTAGGAGGAGTGGCTGTTCTGTTAAATGACATGGCAAAACTGACACTGTCGGATGCCTATCTAACGGTTCTTACGGTGTTCGTCAAGAAAAGGCTTGTGGCGAAAGTTTGTCGGATGATGATTTACGGACACATGCATTGCATTGATACGTGCCCCTCTCTCTCTCACGCACACGCACCCTCACGAGTCACGACTCTCCCGAGTCCTCTAGCAGACTTGCACGTCGCACCCACCGTCTATCTGCAGGTAGACGTCACGCACATATCTGCTCTTCACACCCTACCCTCAGAACTTCTAAAAAACAAAAGACGGCACGCACATTTTATTTTAGCTCACACGTCACACACTTATACTATTACTCTTGCGGCGAACGTTCTTTGGGCATAGTATATTGTACATTCATGAAGAGAAGCGGTGCACGCACGCACTAGTTCTCTCACACCCACTCACGGGTACACGCAGGAGCACATTTTTTGGAAGCTGGTACAACAAAATCACTCCACTATATATAAAAGCAGGAGCCTTAGCGCTTGCTTTACTAGGGTTCCTCTTGTTCACTCTCTCATTCTCTCCAGATCTTAGCAACACATAGGTGGCCACACTCATGGCTGGTCACAAATCCGACCGGACAACCTCGACCGGGGCAGGGGTGTAGGTGCATCGTTCACGCTGTCGTCAGTGGCGAGGGAGGAGACCAATGGCTGCCCGCGCATCCCGATCGGCGGCCGTGTCGTTCTCTCCGAGAGAGCGTCGGCTCGGGAGGGCCTCCGACCCCTTATTCCTCCCTGCGGTATTGTGGCCAAGATGCGGCCTCCCGACGCCGTCTTTGCCACATGCCGACGACCCTCGGGTATATATTCCTTCGAAACATGCCTTGCTCTACTGCCCCAGCTCCCTTCGTGTGGATCCTTTTCTACTTTTGTCCGCTGTTCCAAAGCCACCTAGACTTGTACTATTATTAGAAGTAAAGCTAGTTCATACAGTCTCAAAGCGTTGATTCAAACAGGTAAGAAAGTGGGAAAGCTGTAGCATGAATTTAGGACTTGATTCTAAGAGGAAACGGGGGAAAGTAGTAATATCTGTCACTGTTTAAATAACCGTATTTCGTATTTGCGCAAACAGGGATGTTTGTCTCCATATCGTTTCGGGATGTCTGTCTCCGTATCGTTTCTATCCGCGCAATCAAAAGCACACACCTCAGTTTTAGTACAACTGCGCTAAATGAGATGGCTATCCCTCGTTGTCGTCGTCTAACCTCCCATCTTCAACGTATCCCTACATTGGTAGTAACTAAGGTAGAATGACCAACGCAATCTAAAAGAAGCTGATTCGTACGTTTTACTTCCTGATTGCAGTGCAGGGACAAGCGAAAACAACTGCATCCTAGTCCGGAATGCACTTTCTACTAGTTCATCCATGGACCAAGGACTAGCTAGCACGGCTGCACGACGGTTTTTTGGACAGGTGCGAGGACAAGAGGCATTGTGGTCTGCTTATTTCTGCAAATAGCGGTGCTTAAATTTAGTGGAATGCACAAGCATTTCAGCTGGTCAGTACACTGCATGGTTCAGTTCAGCATTCCAGCTGAGACCACAATTATAATTGGTTATTCTGGAATGAGAGAACCTAACGCTGGATGGTGGCAAAAAGAAAAAACCAGAGTGAACTCCAGGAAATTTAAGCCTGCCGGGAGGCCCTTTGCTCAGAGAAGCCTTGCTCGTTTTTTCCTGATTTGTAAACCTTCTCACAACTTTGTCTTTTGCTGTGAACTAGTATATGTTTGTTATGTTCTATCAACCATTGAGATGTATAAAATTGCTTAACTTATGCTTTTCAAGTTTTTTTTATGAAGACGAGTTTAATGTGAGTGTTCCACATGAGCGCTGGACTAGCGTGTGAACGTTTGGAATTTATTACATTGTGGCCTTAATTAACTGCATGAACCACTATAGCAAGATACATAGTTGCTTATATGTCAGACAACAGATTGTTGATTGTTAGCGGGTCGATAGCCTAGTGTTGAAGCGAGCTGAGCCAATGTGTCGTGTTTTGCACAACTGCTTACATGTGGGGTAGCACCAACAATGTTTACAAGTACTTATGTATACGTCGGCCCATGGTTCTTGAACGAGTGCTCTCTTTCATCAAAACACACACTGCTCGTATGATAAACCGTGACAACTTATGTCTTACCCTGTCATATTCATGAAAAAACTAGTGAGGACGCATCTGTTTCGGTAACAATTACGATGGTTCTCACATGATTCACGGGCACACAAAAGTAGCAACAGTTCCCATAGATGGATTCAAACAAAGTACTAGCCCCAGAGGGGTCGATAACAGGCAAGGTTCGGATAATTAGACACAATCCAAACTACTATTAAACACTAGCTGGGGCAACTATTTCATGCCTCGATCTAATTTGGGCTGGACACAAGACGGACCTTGCCATGAACATCATCGAGGACGTCCCGCCGCAGCTCAATCCTGTGAACCTTCATGAAGACAACCTTGTGGCCTTACCACTGATAAACTTGTTTGTGGAGGCATGCCACATCATCTTCCTACGTAAGCTTGACAAGAACAGTATGCCTCACAAACGAAGGAGTAGCTTTGAACTTCTTGTGCTTCAGTACACCCTGGATAACACGCCTGACAACAGGGAGGCTGGAATACAACTCTTCATTGGTATAACCGCAAATGGCTTCCAGGATCCAACAACCGAAGAACTCTGTTTTCCCAATGCGTATATTTAGGTCGTCCGCCTCATAGTGAGTGACATGTACAACCACACAATCCTTGTCTGCATCAGGGCTCTAATTGAAACAAAAACAAATTCTGAATTACTTTTTAGTATAAGAAACACAAGTTATTTAAACAACTATGTATAGTATGGCATCGAAGCTAATAAAATTTTGCATTATTAATCACCACATACTTCCTTTTCTAAAAAATCACCACATACTTAGATGAAAAACCACAATCGAGAT
>NC_041382.1:234648564-234676307 GCF_002162155.2 Triticum dicoccoides | reverse complement strand
GGGAAAACTGCTCCTGCAGTGCCACGGGGGTTGTAACCTCAAACGGGGCATTGACCATCTCAGTAGTGGCCGTGAGCGTATCTGGGGTCGGCTCGGTGGTTGCCTCCATCTTCTTGGAGCTCTCTGTCTCATGGGGATCAGCCTCCCGCGTCTTCTCCAATATCGGCAGATCTTTGCCTGGTTCTCCTTGGACCATCATGAAACTGACGAATACTAGGAGACCATTGAAAGGAAAACACAATCACAATGACAATGAAACAAAAAGAGAGTGAGGATCGGTTACTGCTTTGCAAAAGTTCTTTTTTTTCTGAACAAAAATATACCAACATCACAGATCCACTTACCTTCCCTTCGTTCGGAGAGAAGAACAGTGGCAGATGCGAGTGTTGCCTTTCTTGAAGACGGTGAGGGAGAAGGGGATTCGGCAAAGAGTGAAATGATCATTGCTTCGTCCGTCAAACTAAGACTGCGGGGAGGTGGGGTTTTGTGATACGACCGCTCGTTACTATCGTGCTACGACCGGGGTGACTCTCCGCCTGCATACTGCCTTCTAATTTGGTGGATGGCATTTGGGCCCGTGCGCTTCATGGCTCGCATGTCGGTGAACAAAAGCATAACGACTTTCAGTAGAGGGAGATATTTCAATGACCTAGGAGGAGCCAGAAGCGGTAGAGTGTCTCCACTGTACTAGTAGTAATTGTTTTTCTAGGTAGCTGTAGAGTGTCTCCACTATACTAGTAGTAATTGTTTCTTTGGGCCCAGGACAAAACAACCCATCCACACTAGTAAATAGTAAAACCAATTCAAAAGCCCATATATTTACTGAATTGACGGATGGGTATGTCGAAGAGCAAAAAAAGGAGTTTCAGGTCGGCAAAAGAGCTTCTGAACGTGTCGGGCTTCTATTTACAACATATTGTGGTCATAATCCAGTAAATTTTATGACCCGGGATGTTCATTCCATGGACCTGACCGATCCATTTGACTATGACTGCCGAAAACAGTGCTTGAGTTAGATGTTGTTGCCCTTTTCAATCTGGTTTTTTTGTAAACCTGATGAACAATTAACCTTCGTGCTTTTGTACAGTTTGTAAGATGGAGTTAGATGTTCCTGCCCTTTTCAACTCGGCTGTGACTGTCATATTTTCTTTGAAACAAGGAAAATGGCTTGCCATTCGTTTAATTAAGAGAGAAATATTGTAACAAATCCCAACCAAGGGAAATAACATCACTCTCGCCGACTGGTTGAGCTCACTGTGCATTACAGAAGCCAAGTGATTAGCCCCCACCAGCACCCACAAACTTATTTAGAACTAGCACATCAAATGGGCTGTAAATTTTCATAGGAAAGGCTACATGACCGTGACAAATTTGGATTCTGACATTTGGGACCCGTGAGGAAATAGCCTATCCAAGGTGGTGTCAACTTACTAGCCAGTCAACAAACGATTCTGCCTACCAGCCGTTGGATTGACATCCAACATCTGTCATGTATCTTCTATCTCTTGTCTTCTTCTTCCTCCAGCCGCCCAAACCAAACCACCCCGTTGGCTCCGCCTGCTCCCGCCTCCCATGGCTAGTTGCGCCTCCGCCGCCCTACCGTACGTACCCTCCAATGTTGGCCAGTCCCTCCCTCTATTCCCCCACACGTCCTGTTATTCTCCGGCGACGTCAGCCCCAACATGCACCCACGCCCGAACTAGTCAACCCTCGTACTCCCCTCTGCCTACGACTGGACCGATGCATCTTCAAGGGCTCCTGTTCGTTCCGTCTGAGGCCTCGCCGTCGTCCTCCGCCTTGCGACCTTGCGGCCTTGCTTCACTCGCCGTGCGCGGTGTGCCATCCTCTTGCGTTGTCAACATCATCAACAACCGAGAGGAACAAGGAGATGACTGTATGTGGAGAGGATGACAGTAGGGACCCACCAGCGTCATGGCAGTACGCAAGCAAGTTCCTCTATAGTACAAGCCCAAAAATATGGTTCCTCCTAATGGTTGGACATTTGGGGCTCACGCCATTGTCAATGTAGTCAATAAACGAGAGAATTACACTACGAGCGGCTGACACCAGGGACCCAGCAAGTCGCGCAGTTTTTTTGAGGAACAAGCAGTTGTTATTTATACTAGTTTTAGTGACGGATCAGAGTATCAACGGGTCCGTGCGGGGGCTGTGGCCCGTCTAGCCAGGGTTTTATTTATGTTTACCACATCATGAGCCCAATTGTGTTTTTTTCTTGCTGAAAATGGCTAGCCCAGTTCTATTTTTTTTTAAAGAAATACCCAAACAAGGCCTACTTGCTTTATCGGCCCTGCTAGGCTGTAAATCTTTCAAGACGAGGAGAGTTTCATTCAGTTTGCCTAGAAATGGGATGTACATTTTTAAAACACATCAAACCGGGAATTAGTTTCAATTTTTTTTCATTACAAGATCTTAAATTCCATTGATTTTTATGCGTGGAAAATTATTTGGATTTTATATTTATATAAATTATTTTTCAAAATAGTTTGAATGTTAATCATATTTCTGGATTAAAAACGGTTGACCACACCGACATATGCAAAATTTCGTATACTTTTTAACCGTCGCCACAATATGGGGTGTAATGCTAACAAAAAGAATACGGGCTCCAAAAAAATTCTTAAGAATTAGCAAATGGGTTGTACATTATTAGAAATAATGGTAGATGGGTTGTATGCTGTTTTTCACAGATTTGAGGCTGACTTGTGCGCCTACTACAGGTTGACGCGTATGCTTTCATAAAAAAAGCTTGACGCACACGCAACGCCCTGTCAACTTAGTCAACACATGAGAGCAGTGACTGTTGGATGTCCATCCAACGACTGTCGTGCTTCTTCAATCTCTGCTCTTCATGCTCCAGCCGCTCCAACAAGCGCCGGCGGGACTGCCTGCTCCCTCCTCCCGCGGCCGGCTATGCTGCCGCACATGCCTCATGGCCCCACCATACACCCATCACTGGCCTAGCCATCCCTCTACTCACCCACACATGCTTTTATTCTCCGGCGACGGCAGATGAACCAGTAAACCCTCGTACTCCTCCGCGTGGGAAACAAATGCCGAGTATTCCCTGGCTCCGTGTCGTTCCCTTCCTAGGCCTCACCGTCGTCCACCACCCTGGTGCTCTCGGCGCGGCCTGGTCAACGTGGTCAATTGTAACACCCACGATGCAGCTATATCTCCCATGTGTCGGAGCACAACTTAGAGGCATAACCGCATAGTAGGCATGTCGCAAGAGGGGCAATCTTTACACATCCCATGTACTGAATAAGAATGGGATAAAGAGTTGGCTTACAATCGCCACTTCATACAATACATGAATATAGCATTACATCATCCAGAATACAATCAAGGTCCGACTACGGAACCAAAATAAAAGAAGACAACCCCAAATGATAGATCCCTGATCGCCCCGACTGGGCTCCACAACTGATCAACAGGAAACGAATCAGCACAACGAACAAGATCTTCATCGAGCTCCCACGTGAGCTCGGTTGCGCCATCTGCACTGGTATCATCGGCACCTGCAACTGTTTGGAAGTATCTCTGAGTCACGAGGACTCAGCAATCTCACACCCGCGAGATCAAGACTATTTAAGCTTATGGGTAGGAAAGGGTAGTGAGGTGGAGCTGCTGCAAGCACTAAGCATATATGGTGGCTAACATACGCAAATAAGAGCGAGAAGAGAAGCAAAGCATGGCCGTGAACTAGAAGTGATCAAGATGTGATCCTGAAACTACTTACATTCAAGCATAACACAAGAACCATGTTCACTTCCCGGACTCCGCCGGAAAGAGACCATCACGGCTACACACGCGGTTGGTGCATTTTAATAAAGTCAAGTGTCAAGTTCTCTACAACCCGACATTAACAAATTCCCATCTGCCCATAACCGTGGGAACGTCTTTCGAAAGTTCAAAACCCTGCAGGGGTGTCCCAACTTAGCCCATCACAAGCTCTCACGGTCAACAAAGGATATTCCTTCTCCTGGTAAGACCCGATCAGTCTCGGAATCCCGGTTACAAGACATTTCGACAATGGTAAAACAAGACCAGCCACCCGATGTGCCGACAATCCCGATAGGAGTCGCACGTATCTCGTTCTCAGGGCAACACCAGATGAGAGTAGCTACGAGTAAAACCAAACATCAAGTTTCCCCGAGGTGGCCCCACAGGCAGCTCGGTTCGGACCAACACTTAGACAAGCACTGGCCCAGGGGGGTTAAAATAAAGATGACCCTCGGGTTGGCCGACCCGAGGGAAGGGTAGGTGGTGGTGAGGCAAATGGTAAAACCAAGGTTGTGCCTTGCTGGAGGAGTTTTATTCAAAGCGAACTATCAAGGGGTCCCCATAACACCCAACCGTGTAAGGAACGCAAAATCAAGGAACATAACACCAGTATGATGGAAACTAGGGCGGCAAGAGTGGAACAAAACACCAAGCATAAAGCTGAGCCTTCCACCCTTTACCAAGTATATAGATGAAATAATTAAAATAAGTGATATTGTGATATCCCAACATATCCATGTTCCAAACATGGAACAAACTTCAGCTTCACCTGCAATTAACAACGCTATAAGAGGGGCTGAGCAAAAGCGGTAACATAACCAAACAACGGTTTGCTAGGATAAGGTGGGTTAGAGGCTTGACATGGCAATATGGGAGGCATGATATAGCAAGTGGTAGGTATCGCGGCATAGCAATAGAGCGAGCAACTAGAAAGCAAAGATAGAAGTGATTTCGAGGGTATGGCCATCTTGCCTGAGATCCCGCAAGGAAGAAGAACGAGTCCATGAAGAAGACAAACAGACGAAGTCGAATGGATCCTCACAAACGCGACATTATCGGAACTAACCCTAAGAAGCAACACCAAAGAAACAACATAGTAAACAATCACCACATAATCAACCTGGCATGATGCACAACCAAGTATGATGCATGTCCAGTTTAATGAAGCATGGCATGGCAAAGTGCACAAGCAATCCTACAAATTAAGTGGGGCTCAATATGCAACTCTGTTGCATATTGACGAAACACCACATGACTTATTTAGTTCTATCTCGTTTATGTACTCAACAACATTAAATGTTGTTTAGCATGGCAAGGGGTGAAGCAAAGTAAAACTACCTACCTAGACAAGTTTAAATGAGGCCAGAACAACAAGCAACAAGTCCGAAAAACCCTGATGTGCATATTAATGGATTTGGTACTGTTCTGCTCGAAACACAATTTTAGGGTTGTTAAACATGCAAAGTAAAGTCATCATGTTAAACTAGGCATTTTTCCACCCAATTTACATATAAAGTTTATTAAATTCTGAGTTACGGTTATTTAGTTATGAAATAAAGCATTTTAGCATGGCAATAGGAAAAATTTAAACAAACAACATTTTAAACATGGATGAAAGTTGCAAATTATGAAACTAGATGAAATTCTAGTCATGTTTCATATATAAATCATTTTAATCCGGTCCATGGATGATGAGTTAATAAATGCATGAAGCTAGGGGGGTTTTCTGTAAACCTGTCATTCTCTGGATAAAAAGGAAAAACGCTGAAAGGAAAAAAACAGAAGCGGGCCAAAACTGCTGGGCCCAAGGTGCACAAGAGAGGGGGCGGCTCACCCATGGGTCGTGGCCCGGCTCGGAGGAGGGGACTGGGCCTGCTGGCGCTGGATGCGCGGTCACCGCTCGGGATGAGCGAGCCGCTGCTACTCTCTGTTCTGAAGAAGAGAGACGACAGAAGGCCATGGTGATACAGAGGAGGCAGCGGACGGTCGGGCGCGAAGCAGAGGCAACGGCAGCGACTGACAGCGGACCTGACGCGAGAGGAACCGGGCAGCAGGGCGGCGGCGGTCCTCGGGGAAGGGTCTTGTGGCGAAGAACTCCGTTGAAGAAAGGAAACGGGGCGGCTGCGCCGTTGGAGACAGGGACGACGCGGGGACGGCTTGATCCAGGCGGCGGCTTGTGAGGGACTTGGCGCGGGCTTCGGCAGTGACGCAGGGCCGCGGAGGAGACCGGTGGCTTGCATTCCATGGAGGCTCCTACGAGGATGCATCGGGGAGGCAGCGACGACCCAGTGGTGGCAACCATGGCGTCGGGGAAAAGCCTGGGGCAGCACCATGGCTCGATCTATTGCAAGCAGAGGAAGAAAAGTGAGGAGCGAGGGAAAGTAAAGGAAGGGAGGAAGCAGAGCAGAGCGCGAGGTACTCATCTCCGGCATGGCGGCGCTCCAAACGGCGGCAGTGGCGCTCGTTATGGTTGGAGGAAGGAGCTCGGGCGCGTGAGGGAGCCGGTCTCTGGTGAAGCAGAGGCGCGGCAGAGGGGGTCCACAGCGCGTGGGCTTGAGGCCGCGGGGCCCTGATGGCGTGGTCGCCCGCGATGTTGGAGGCAGCGGCTGCTGGTCTTGGTCGTCGGCGGGGATGGCGGGGCTTGATGGCGAGGGATGCAGGGGGCGCTTGCGAGGCTGCTTGCTAGGAGGGCCAAGTGGATCGATGGAATAGATGGAGCAGAGGGGATCAGGTGATGCTCTGGTTGGCTCGATGGAGGATTCCAAGGAGAGTGGGTGGCGGGTGGAGGTTGGGCAGCGTGGATCCCCAAGAAGATGGTGGCGGTGGCGGACACAGAATGGATGGGCCAAGCGGGCTAGAATTTAGGGATTAGTCTAGGGTTGCCACTATATATAGCAATAGGATTTTGGGTAGGGGCTAATCCGGTCTCTTCGATTTAGATCGGACGGCCGGGAAAGAAATAGATAGGGAGTCTAAACAAGAAAACGGAGATGTTTTCGAGATGTTTGGGGATGATCCGGACCCAACGGTGACGACTGCCCGGGTCGCGTCCCGGACAGCTTCGGACACGCGTGAGGGGTTGATGCATTGTGCAAAGAGGGGTTAGGCGAACGAGGTCAAAAGACTGGTTAGGCTGAGAAGAGAGAGAGGGAATGCAACCCGGCAACTGTTTCTGGAGACCGGAAACGTCCGATGATTTGACCGACTGTAATGTCGCTATAGTTTACCATTGGGGGGTCAAACGGACTCCGAATGCAATGAAACTTGGCAGGCGGCCTACTGACGACATAACAACACCGCATGCCAACTTCCAACCCATTCCGAGAACATTTTCTGGCCACTTATAAAATAATATTTCGGAGGTGCCGCGGGCGCGTGCAAGTGTGTCTGGGCTCAGAACAGACAATGGAAGAAATGGGGAGACCCAGACGGATGCAAATTTTTGAAAAACATGATGCAATGCACATGATGACAAGGCAAGATGCAACACGCAAGCAAATGACATGGCAAGACAGCGAATAACTGGAAGACACCTGGCGCATCAGTCTTAGGGTGTGACAACACTCCACCACTACGAGAGGATCTCGTCCCGATATCTAGGATGGCACCGGAGGGAAAATGGAAGAGGCAGAGGAGAGGTAAAACTAAGTTGCTTCTTTGACAAACGAGTGAAACCAAGAACCTTGAGAGGTCAAACCATCTTCGAGAAAAGAATACAACAAAGATGAACAAAGTTGAAAACACTTCGTTAGAAAAGAGGAACAAGGAACATTACGGAAACCTTGTAGGTTGAAAGGCATAACAAAAGGGTTGCAATTAACAAGAAGTACATGCAAGCACTCCGGTTGAAACGAGATGTACAAGGAACGATAAACATCAATTACGACAACACTCCGGTTGAATGGATAAGCAAAAGAAAGAACATGATCTTCACAAAATGAGATGATGGGACAAAGAGAGCAACATCACAAAGCCTCCGGAACAAAAGAATAGAAGCTAGATTGTTTGGATAAAAGAATGGAGTTGCAAATGCCAACTTCTGCCACAAATGAGCTTGGAAGGCACCCTTACAAGAAGGTTATAATAGAGTTGTTGGAAAACCAACAATCAAAAGAGTAAGCTTGTTGTGGGCTTATGGAAAACATCTCGAAATCTTGAGGTGAAAATCTACCACATACGAAAAACAATAGATTGGATTGATATGGACAAGGAGACGAGAAACTTATTTCACCGGGAGGATAAATGAAGAACTTGGGTCATTTATAAGCACCATAAATCGCAACAATCCTTAGGGAAAGCTTTAGGTGAAATATAACCCAAGATAATTCCAATGAAGAGATTGATGGGTTGAAAGGATCTCTTGAACGAAGAGAAAATGATGGATTTAAATATCTCATTGCGGACAACTTGTGAATCGTGAAACACGAAGAGAAATTGTCAAGAATGACATAACACCATCCCAAAAGATAAGGTAGAAAGAATTTCACTTTGGAATGCAAGATGAAGAATACTTGAGCTCCTTTGAAAAGAATCTCGATGAATACTTCGAGAAGGAATTAAATCCTTTACGAACCATCATGTAGAGCCTCCATGAAGAACTCCAGTAACAAAAGGATGATCAAGCGAAGGAAAAGTTAAAAAGAACTCCGAGAGAAGCCTTGCAATGATTACATGGGGCTTCGCGATGATATAGCCAAGAAAGAACTTGGAACTCCGGAAAAAAGATGAACAAATGAAATAAAGAATTTTGATGAACCTCTGGGATAAGGAATTAATCATTTGGATGAAACAAGAATAAGAATTACATTATGCTTATCCTTCACCAATTTAGATTGATGACGAGCAACAGACTTGACATACTACTTATTCTCGTAGGAAGGATGGAGATAGATATAGCGCAACTTGAGAAAAATCTTCAATGAACCATCGGTAGGATTGAAATAACGAATGAATGAATATGATAACCATGGAAGAGAATCGTGAGAAAACCACTGTAAGAATTGAAAAATGAACGAAGTAAAAGGGGTGAATCACCGGTAAGAATTGAAAACGAGTAAAGATATTTGGGGAAATTTAGATACATGAGAACGGAGGGATCATGAACTGATTAGAGGATATTTGAATGATGCACCAGTAAGATTTGGTTAACGAGAGATGAAAGCTGATAATGAATAATCCCGAAATGATGGACTTCAGAGAATCAAACTGAAAAGAATCTTTAATTGCTCCAGATGGGTGAAAATAATTCTCACAACCAAAAACAATTATGAGAGGATGGCATCAAGATATAACCATGAATCTTGAAGAGAATGGAGCAAGATTTAAGAGAAACTCTTATTCGGTCTTCAAATGTTGAGAATGATGATGATATACACCACCGTGAATTGTTTAGACACTCCGGGAGAATCAAAAGCGAAAAGGTTGAGCCAATGATGAAAAAAAAATTAGACAAATCTTGGAGAAATACATATGACTGGCGACAAATCATTCTTCTGTCAAACTTGGAGAAGAATTTGAGAATAGCTCCGGTACAATTAGAAGAGTCAGGTAAGATCCTGGAAAAAGACCTGTGGGTTAGGGCCCACTCAAAAGAAACACCGTTGAACGATTTAAAAGATAGATTGCGCCGGTTGAATTAAATGGCTAGAATGAGGTAACAACCTCGAAATAGGTTGAACTGATCTTGAATGACAAGGCGAGTCTTCTGAGATATCTTCAGCACTCCGGAACAAATGAATAGCAATGAGTGGATGATTATGAGGTGCACCAGCATGAAAAAGCATTGGGCAAAATAAAGGACTATGCTCAAAACCAAAGCTTGAATTTAATCCACCGGAGAAGAAAAGAGCAGGAAGAATAATAAACTTGTGGAGCATCTTCATGAGAACCACCGGGTAAGAACATTGAAAGAAAGGAATGGAGAGGCTTCCCATCAATAAAATGTATAGTTGATTAAGAAATCTGAATTCTTGAAGAAAAAGGGTGGGAGGGCGGGAAAAACAAAGACAACTTGGGACGGATGAAACAAACACCGTTGAGAAGACTTGAGTTGATCTTGCGGATGTTGAAAAAAATGATCGGATCCACTTGAAGAGAAAGACACTGGTTGAAAAAGGATTGACATGACAATCTTTATTATCAAGAGAGATTGGTATTCACATAAAAATATGGGAACACCACTTAGGAAATGTATGGAATCAACACTTGACATTGAAGCAACTCGAATACCACAACTGAGAACAAAAAAAGTATTGGCTTGCAAAATAAGCCGGAACAAACATATGATAGAGATTTCGTTCGAAGTTTTCGTGGTGGGGCCCACACAGGCTCGATCGTACATCACCATCATGTACAAGGCAGTGCACATGACATACGAAGCGTCCCCGAGTCAGCATAGCCAGGGACTCTTTAAGACACAACGAGACCACTATAAAACCAACCGTGGATAGGCGGACCACTAGATGTCGAACCCCAATTTCATATCACGCATCTGTTGGAAAGATATCCTAAGAGCTACTTGAATTCCCACTTATAAACTCCCAAAACATTCCGTTTATGCAATCAGGTGTTGGGGATACAGGGGAAGCATAATATCTCACCCAAAACTAACAAATCCTACATCCAGCTATATCCATCCTTCAACACATAACCAAGAAACCTTCGAAAATCATTTACCTCAACCTTCGAAAAGCATCCGTTATATGAGTTATGGCAATACTCCCGTACTCCCGCCCCAGTACTGGGTGGCGTCGAGGTTATCTCACCAACAATTGCATAAAAGAGATTTTTGATGTCGGCGAAACTCAGGTATTCCAGAACTGCAACGATAAAATTGTGACGACAACACCTCGGAGCTCAACTCCCCGGGACACTGCCACAAACCCTAAATGTCAAGAGGCACCAAGAACAATGTTCTCGTCACAAAACCATCGGAACGATTCCAAGATACCCGCGTGATCCTAATTTTTTTTAGTGAAATTTGAGAAGAGAAGTGTCAAAACTCTACGTCAGGAGGCCTCACCAGAGCGACAAAGGGACTGAAGAGTAAAAATTATCCTACTCTCCGATGTATATAATCCTATACGACTCAAAACATTTTTTCTAGACTCAACAACACCAGCTATTCGATCAAGTAGGGGGCTCCTAAGTCGGGGAAGGCTCTGATTACCAACTTGTAACACCCACAATGCGGCTATATCTCCCACGTGTTGGAGCACGACTTAGAGGCATAACCGCATAGTAGGCATGTCGCAAGAGGGGTAATCTTTACACATCCCATGTACTGAATAAGAATGGGATAAAGAGTTGGCTTACAATCGCCACTTCACACAATACATGAATATAGCATTACATCATCCAGAATACAATCAAGGTCCGACTACGGAGCCAAAATAAAAGAAGACAACGCCAAATGCTAGATCCCTGATCGCCCCAACTAGGCTCCACTACTGATCAACATGAAACGAATCAGCACAACGAACAAGATCTTCATCGAGCTCCCACGTGAGCTCGGTTGCGCCATCTGCACTGGTATCATCCACAGCTACAACTGTTTGGAAGTATCTGTGAGTCACGAGGACTCAGCAATCTCACACCCGCGAGATCAAGACTATTTAAGCTTATGGGTAGGAAAGGGTAGTGAGGTGGAGCTGCTGCAACCACTAAGCATATATGGTGGCTAACATACGCAAATAGGAGCGAGAAGAGAAGCAAAGCACGATCGTGAACTAGAAGTGATTAAGAAGTGATCCTGAAACTACTTACGTTCAAGCATAACATAAGAACCGTGTTCACTTCCCGGACTCCGCCGGAAAGAGACCATCACGGCTACACACGCGGTTGGTGCATTTTAATAAAGTCAAGTGTCAAGTTCTCTACAACCAGACATTAACAAATTCCCATCTGCCCATAACCGCGGGCACGGGTTTCAAAAGTTCAAAACCCTGCAGGGGTGTCCCAACTTAGCCCATCACAAGCTCTCACGGTCAACGAAGGATATTCCTTCTCCCGGGAAGACCCAACCAGTCTCCGAATCCCGGTTACAAGACATTTCGACAATGGTAAAAAAGACCAGCAAAGACACCTGATGTGCCGAAAATCCCGATAGGATTCGCACGTATCTCGTTCTCAGGGCAACACCGGATGAGACTAGCTACGAGTAAAACCAAACCTCAAGTTTCCCCGAGGTGGCCCCGCAGGCAGCTCGGTTCGGACCAACACTTAGACAAGCACTGGCCCGAGGGGGTTAGAATAAAGATGAACCTAGGGTTGGCCGACCCGAGGGAAGGGTAGGTGGTGGTGAGGCAAATGGTAAAACCAAGGTTGGTCCTTGCTGGAGGAGTTTTATTAAAAGCGAACTGTCAAGGGGTCCCCATAACACTCAACCATGTAAGGAACGCAAAATCAAGGAACATAACACCGGTATGACGGAAACTAGGGCGGCAAGAGTGGAACAAAACACCAGGGATAAAGCCGAGCCTTCCACCCTTTACCAAGTATATAGATGCAATAATTAAAATAAGAGATATTGTGATATCCCAACATATCCATGTTCCAAACATGGAACAAACTTTAGCTTCACCTGCAACTAACAACGCTATAAGAGGGGCTGAGCAAAAGCGGTAACATAGCCAAACAACGGTTTGCTAGGATAAGGTGGGTTAGAGGCTTGACATGGCAATATGGGAGGCATGATATAGCAAGTGGTAGGTATCGCGGCATAGCAATAGAGCGAGCAACTAGCAAGCAAAGATAGAAGTGATTTCGAGGGTATGGTCATCTTGCCTGAGATCTCGCAAGGAAGAAGAACGAGTCCATGAAGAAGACAAACGGACGAAGTCGAACGGATCCTCACAAACGCGACATTATCGGAACTAACCCTAAGAAGCAACACCAAAGAAACAACATAGTAAACAATCACCACATAATCAACCTGGCATGATGCACAACCAAGTATGATGCATGTCCGGTTTAATGAAGCATGGCATGGCAAAGTGCACAAACAATCCTACAAATTAAGTGGAGCTCAATATGCAACTCCATTGCATATTGACGAAACACTACATGACTTATTTAGTTCGATCTCGTTTATGTACTCAACAATATTAAATGTTTTTTAGCATGGCAAGGGGTGAAGCAAAGTAAAACTACCTATCTAGACAAGTTAAAATGAGGCCGGAACAACAAACAACAAGTCCGGAAAACCCTCATGTGCATATTAATGGATTTGGTATTGTTCTGCCCTAAACACAATTTTAGGGTTGTTAAACATGCAAAGTAAAGTCACCATGTTAAACTAGGCATTTTCCCACCCCATTTACATATAAAGTTTATTAAATTTCGAGTTACGGTTATTTAGTTATGAAATAAAGCATTTTAGCATGGCAATAGGAAAAATTTAAACAAACAACATTTTAAACATTTTAAACATGGATGAAAGTTGCAAATTATTAAACTAGATGAAATTCTAGTCATGTTTCATATATAAATCATTTTAATCCGGTGCACGGATGATGAGTTATTAAATGCATGAAGCTAGGGGGTTTCTGTAAATCTGCCGTTCTGTGGATAAAAAGGAGAAACGCTGAAAGGAAAAAACAGAAGCGGGTCAAAAGTGCTGGGCCCAAGGTGCATAGGAGAGGGGGCGGCTGGCCCATGGGCCATGGCCCGGCTCGGAGGAGGGGACTGGGACTGCTGGCGCTGGATGCGCGGTGACCGCTCGGGATGAGCGAGCCGCTGCTGCTCTCTGTTCTGAAGAAGGAAGATGGCAGAAGGCCATGGCGTTACAGAGGAGGCAGCGGATGGTAGGGCGCGAAGCAGAGGTAACGGCAGCGACTAACGGCGGACCTAACGCGAGAGGAACCGGGCAGCAGGGGGCGGCGGTCCTCGAGGAAGGGTCTTGTGGCGAAGAACTCCGATGATGAAAGGAAACGGGGCGGCTGCGCCGATGGTGATAAGGACGAAGTGGGGATAGCCTGATCCGGGCGGTGGCTTTCGAGGGACTTGGCGCGGGCTTCGGCAGTGACGCAGGGTCGCGGAGGAGACCGGTGGCTTGGCGTCCATGGAGGCTCCTGCGAGGATGCATCGGGGAGGCAGCGACGACCCGGTGGTGGCAACCATGGTGTCGGGGAAAAGCCTGGGGCAGCGTCATGGCTCGATCTATTGCATGCAGAGGAAGAAAAGTGAGGAGCGAGGGAAAGTAAAGGAAGGGAGGAAGGAGAGAAGAGCGCGAGGCACTCTTCTCCGGAACGGCGGCGTTCCAAATGTTGGCGGTGGCGCTCGTTCTGGTTGGAGGAAGGAGCTCGGGCGCGCGAGGGAGCCGGTCTCCGGTGAAGCAGAGGCGCGGCAGAGGGGGTCCATAGCGCGTGGGCTTGAGGCCGCGGGGCCCTGGTGGCGTGGTCGCCGGCGACGTTGGAGGCAGCGGCTGCTGGTCTTGGTCGTCGGCGGGGATGGTGGGTCTTGATGGTGAGGCAGGAGAGATGGGGCACGACGAGGGATGCAAGGGGCGCTTGCGAGGCTGCTTGCAGGGAGGGCCAAGTGGATCGATGGAATGGATGGAGCGGAGGGGATTGGGCAATGCTCTAGTTGGCTCGATGGAGGATTCCAGGGAGAGTGGGTGGCTGCTGGAGGTTGGGCAGCGCGGATCCCCAAGAAGATGGTGGCGGCGGCGGACACGGAATGGATGGGACAAGCGGGCTAGAATTTAGGGATTAGTCTAGGGTTGCCACTATATAGAGCAATAGGGTTTTGGGTAGGGGCTAATCCGGTCTCTCCGATTTAGATCAGACGGCCGGGAAAGAAATAGATAGTGAGTCCAAACAAGAAAACGGAGATGTTTTCGGGATGTTTGGGGATGATCCGGACCCAACGGTGACGACTGCCAAGGTCGGGTCCGGGACAGCTTCGGACACGCGCGAGGGGTCGATCCATTGTGCAAAGAGGGGTTAGGCGAACGAGGTCAAAAGAGTGGTTGGGCTGAGAAGAGAGAGAGGGAATGCAACCCGGCAACTGTTTCTGGTGACCGGAAATGTCTGACGATTTGACCGACTATAATGTCGCTATAGTTATCCGTTGAGGGGTCAAACGGACTCCGAATGCGATGAAACTTGGCAGGCGTCCTAGTGACGAAATAACAACACTGCGTGCCAACTTCCAACCCATTCCGAGAACATTTTCCGGCCACTTATAAAATAATATTTCGGAGGTGCCGCGGGCGCGTGCAAGTGTGTCTGGGCTCAGTACAGACAACGGAAGAAACGGGGAGACCCAGACGGATGCAAGTTTTTGAAAAACATGATGCAATGCACATGATGACAAGGCAAGATGCAACACGCAAGAAAATGACATGGCAAGACATCGAATAACTGGAAGACACCTGGCGCATCGGTCTCGGGGCGTCACATCAATGAACGAAATCCATCGGAAGTGGATTGTACATGGAGAGGCTGACAGCTGGGTCCACGGCCGCACGCAAGGAAATGCCTTCTTATTACGCGCAAAATAATGATTCCTCCACCTGACAGCTAGGACCCACAGGAAGGGCCTCTGTATTTTGTGAAAAAACGTTCCCCCCGCTGACAGGTCGGACCCACCAGCTATATCTTCGCACGCAAGGAAGTGCCTCCTTATTACGCCCAAAAAATGAATACCCCCTGCTAGCTGGGACCCACCATATAGTTGGGATGACTTGTGGGCCTACTAAGTTGACGGGGACGGAGGGCTTTGTCAACTTAGTCAATACTCCACTGACCGTATGATGTCCATCCAACGGCCATAGTTCTTCTTCAACCTCTGGTCTTCTTGCTCCAGCCGCCCAAAGGAGCGCCGGTCGTGTCGCCTGCTCCTGCCTCCCATGGCCGGCTGTCCTACCGCGGAGGCATCACCGCCCCCATACTACTCCCACCACTGGCCAGGCCATCCCTCCACTCACCCACACCCCCTGTTATTCTGCGGCGACGGCAGCCTCACACCCCAGCCAAACCTGTGAACGCTCGTACTCCTCTCCGCGTGGGCATCCACTGCCGCGTCTTGCCCGGCTCCGCGTCGTCCCCTTCCTAGGCCTCGTCGTCGTCCACCGCCGTGGTGCTCTCGACGCGGCGTGGTCAATGTGGTCAACGACTGACTTCCATCGGAAGAGTACTGTACGTGGAGAGGCTGACAGCTAGGTCCACGACAGCCGCAAGGAAGTGCCTCCTTATTACGCGGAAAATAATTATTCCTCCACCTGACAGTGGGGACCCACCGGACGGGCCACCAGTATTTTGCGAAAAAAATCATTTCCCCCTGATTGGTGGGACCCACCGGACAGGCCACCGTATTTCGTGAAAAAAAACGTTCCCCCCGCTGTTAGCTCGGACCCACCGGAAGTGCCTCCTTATTACGCACAAAAAAATGAATACTCCCCTAGCTAGCTGGGACCCACCTTGGTGGGAGGCTGACTTGTGGGCCCACTAAGTTGACGGGGACGAAGGGCTTTGTCAACTTAGTCAATATGAACGATTCTAGCTCTAGTGACCGTACGATGTCCATCCAACGGCCGTAGTGCTTCTTCAACCTCTGGTCTTCTTGCTCCAACCGCCCAAAGCAGCGCCGATCGTGCCACATGCTCCTGCCTCCCGTGGCCGGCTGTGCTGCCACAGAGGCCTCACCGCCCCCTACTATTCCCACCGCTAGCCAGGCCCTGCGGCGACGGCAGCCTCACACCGCAGCCGAACCAGTGAACCCTCGTACTCCTCTCCGCGCGGGCTTCCACTGCCATGTCTTCCCCGGCTCCACGTCGTCCCCTTGCTAGGCCTCGCCATCGTCCACAGCCGTGGTGCTCTCCGCGCGGCGTGGTCAACATGGTCAAGGAACGACTTCCATCGGAAGAGTACTGTACGTGGAGAGGCTGACAGCTGGGTCCACGGCCACAACCCAGTTTTTTTTGTGATTTGCCAAGTAAGTCACTTTGTCAGGCCTGTTGGGCTGCAGATCTTTCAAGACGAGGAGAGCTTTGATTCGGCTGGCCGAGAAAATGGCCCATCAGTAATGAGAAATGGGTTGTACATTTTTAAAACACATCAAACCGGCAATTAGTTTCAAATATCTTTTTTTTCATTTCAAGATTTTAAATTACATTAATTTTTATGCGCGGAGAATTTGTTGGATTTTATATTAATATACATTTATTTTTAAAATCAGTTTGAATGTGAGTCAGAATTTCGGGATTAAAAACAGTTCGGATTGCACCGAAATATGCAAAATTTCATATAATTTTTTAACCGTGGCCACAATATGGGCTGCAATGCTAACAAAAAGAATATGGGCTCCAAAAAAACCTTAAGAATTAGCAAATGGGATGTAAATTATTAGAAATAATGGCAGATGGGTTGTATGTTGTTTTCCACAGATTTGAGGCTTTTCTAAAAAAAGGTTGACGCACAAGCACTGACTGTTGGATGTCCATCCAACGGCCGTCGTGCTTCTTCAATCTCTGCTCTTCCTGCTCCAGTTGCTCAAACAAGCACCGGCGGGACTGCCTGCTCCCTCCTCCTCGTGGCCGGCTGTGCTGCCGCGCAGGCCTCACCGCCTCACCGTACTCCCATCGCTGGCTAGCCATCCCTCTACTCACCCACACCTGCTGTTATTCTCCGGCAACGGCAGACGAACCAGTAAACCCTCGTACAGTCGTACTCCCCTCTGTGTGGGAAACAACTGTCGAGTCTTCCCTGCCTCCGTGTCGTCCCCTTCCTAGGCCTCACCGTCGTCCACCGCCGTGGTGCTCTCGGCGCGGCGTGGTCAATGTGGTCAACGACCGACTTACATCGGAAGAGTACTGTGCGTGGAGACGCTGACAGCTGGGTCCACGGCTGCAGCAAGGAAGTGCCTCCTTATTACGCGCAAAATAATTATTCCTCCACCTGACAACGGGGACCCATCGGACGGGCCACCCTATTTCACGAAAAAAATGTCCCCCCCTGACTGCTTGGACCCACCAGCTACACCTTCGCACGCAAGGAAGTGCGTCCGGGCAAAAAAAACGATTCGCCCCCTGACTGCTGGGTCCCACCAGCTACATCTTCGCACGCAAGGAAGTGCCTAACAGTCGGGACCCACCTGGTCGAAGTGTACGTAGCGTTGCCATTCTGGTCGCGAACGTGTACGTACATATATACTGGTGGATGTAGAGGCGCGCACGTAGCATGTACACGTACGGACAGCGGCCAGGGTGCAAGAAAGAAAATACGGCCACGTATGTGTACATACGGGCAGGGTCTCGAACGCCTACTCGCGCATACGTGCGGCAAGGGCTCGTTGACATGGCTGGGTTGGAATGGAGAAACAGCGTCATCGTCGTGTTCATGGGGAGGCAACGGAATGCGTCGTGTTCATGGGGAGGCAACGGAACGCGTCGTGTTCATCGGGAGGCAACGGAACGTGTGGGAGCCAACCGGCTGGGTCGGAACGGAATGCGTGGTCGTGTTCATCGAGAGGGCTTGGACGGAACAGGCGATGGAAACGAGGCCTGGCATACCGTAGAACAGAGGAAACGGCCTTGTGTTCGACCGACCATGTTCGAAACGGGATCCTGTTCATCGGGAGGGGTCTGGCGTACCGCAAAACGGACGAAACGGACCTCCTACGGTCGAAACGGGGGTCCTGTTGATCGGGAGGGGTGTGGCGTACCACAAAACGGACGAAACGGACCTCCTACGGTCGAAACGGGGGTCCTATTGATCGGGAGGGGTGTGGCGTACCGCAAAACGAATGAAACGGACCTCCTACGGTCAAAACGGGGGTCCTATTCATCGGGAGGGGTGTGGCGTACCGCAAAATGGGACTCCACGGGATACTGTTCATCTCCACCGTCGACCTCCTCCAGCCTCCACGGGCTACCGTCGACCTCCTCCAGCCTCGACGGGCTCTTGTTCATCCAGCCTCCACCGCGCGCTACTCCACCGGCTACTGTTCAACCACCCATCCACGGGCACCCCTCTACCGTCTACTGTTCATCCAGCCCTCCACACCACGGGGTCCTGTTCAACCACCCCTCCATGGGCACCCCTCCACCGTCTACTGTTCATCCAGCCCTCCACACCACGGGGTCCTGTTCATCCAGAGGCAACGCCATCGCTCACTGTTCATCCACCCCCTCCCCCGCAACGCTCACTCTTCATCCAATCGATCGGCTTCAGTTAGCAGCAGTAGCGAAGGAATCGCTCGATCGGGTTCAGTTAACAGCCATCGATCGATCGCTCGGGTTCAGTAACGCGTAGCCTGCAATGCAATCGCTCGGGTTCAGTTAGAGCCCAACGCCTTGCTTGGTTCAGTTAGAGCCAATGCCTCGCACACATGCGCGTACGTGTACGAGAGAAATGTGCATCGCTCGGCCCCCGACCTCCCACCGTAACTGGGAACTCCCTAAAATTTTCCTCGCCCTTGCTTCTACCACGGTTTTTTCCGTCATGGACGGCCCAAAGAATGTCATGCAGCTGCGTCTCCGGCCCACCCAGGACGAAAAGCCCATTTTCTGTCATGATTTTTTGTCATAGAAGCAGGAGCCCACCACATCTATGATGATACCGGGTTTTGTCACAATTATCGTCATAGAAGTATCATATGTACGACAAAAAAAATTCGTTCGGCCCAAAATGTCACGGATGTGTCTTTTTTGTAGTGTTGTCCTCAAGCGAAAGTCGATATCGAAAAATATGTGCACATGTTTAGAGATAGAGGTGTCGATAAAATAAAACACGGACATGAGGGCATCATGATCATTCTTATAACAACAACATATATAAATATTTTCATATGATTTCTTATGCTAAAGTAACAATTCATTCACAATTTCAAGTATGAATCAGAAACTTCATTGAGAACCAACAAACTATAATCTCAATCATCGAAGCAATTGCAATTTATCATAACATAGGAAAGAGTCAATAAAAGAGCCTTTCAGCAAGTCCACATACTCAACCATCATTTAGTCTTTCACAATTGCTAACACTCACGCAATATTTATTGGTATGAAGTTTAGTCGGACACAGAGAAAGATAGGGCTTATAGTTTTGCCTCCCAACCTTTTACCTCAAGGGTAATGTCAACAGTAATAGTTCATGAAAACTCACATCCAATTAGCCATATATATCAGGATCTTTCCAACACATTGTGCTTGCCAAAGGATAAAATGTAAAAAAGGAAAGGTGAAGATCATCGTGACTCTTGCATGAAGTAAAAGACAAGAATAAAAGATAGGCCCTTCGCATAGGGAAGCAGAGGTTGTCATGTGCTTTTATGGTTGGATGCACAAAATCTTAATGCGAAAGAACGTCACTTTATATCGCCACTTGTGATATGAACCTTTATTATGCAGTCTGTCGCTTTTATTTCTTCCACATCACAAGATCGTATAAAGCTTATTTTCTCCACACTAATAAATCATACATATTTAGAGAGAAATTTTTATTGCTTGCAACAATGACAACTTACTTGAAGGATATTACTCAATCCATAGGTAGATATGGTGGACTCTCATGGCAAAACTAGGTTTAAGGATATTTGGAAGCACAAGTAGTATCTCTACTTGGTGCAAAGAATTTGGCTAGCATGAGCGGGAAAGGCAAGCTCAACATGTTGGATGATCCATGACAATATAATTTATTTTAGATGTAAGAAAACATAACCCATTACGTTGTCTTCCTTGTCTGACGTCAACTCTTTAGCATGTCATATTTTAATGAGTGCTCACAATGATAAAATATGTCCAAGATAGTATATTTATATGTGAAAACCTCTCTTTCCTTATTACTTCCTATTAATTGCAACAATGACCAAAACTATGTTTGTCAACTCTCAACAACTTTTATTCATCATAGTATTTATATGTGAAGTCATTACTTTCCATAAGATCCATATGATCTCTTTATTTCTTTTTATTCTTTCTCTTTTATTTTATTCCCTCAAGATCATAGCAAGATAATCAAGCCCTTGACTCAACACTAATCTTTATTATATATAGCTCACGGACTTGATTACATAGAAGGATCATAAAGCAAAACTCAAAACTAGATCATACTAAAACTTTATTCTACTAGATCAAGATATTACCAAAAGGATCGAACTAAGCAAAATAGTAAAGATAAAAGTGTGATGGTGATACGATACCGGGGCACTCCCCCAAGCTTGGCAGTTGCCAACGGGAGTGCCCATACCCATGTGTTTATGTCTCCTTCCTTGGATGTAGTGATTATTGAGTTGTTGATGATGTAGGCTTGTCATCCATCTTCCAAGGCATATGCTCACCATCATAGAAGGATGATCGAGTCTCCGGGATCCTCGAATCTGCAGCCAAACTCATCCTCTTGAATCTATATTCATACTCATAGTTTTATTTTTGCAGGTCATAGATCTGGGCTTGGAGATGCTCGATTTTCTCGTGAAGCTTGAAGATGGTCTCCCCGATGTTCCTGGCATCTTGCTTGGTGGTGTTGGTGAACTCCGTGATCATTATGTGATTGGTGTCGAGTCCACGCTCCACCATCTCCTGGCACTTGAAAACTTGTTGCTCCATTGCTTTGAGTCTTGTCTCCACGCTTCCAGTCCTCCTTGGTCCCTCAACATCGCGGATGTGTAGCAACCCCTGACGCATCTCAATGGTTTGAGGGTGTTCCAGCACCTCCGCGAGGTAGGGGTTGATGACCTTCTAGAAGAATTTGTCCTTGGGGGCACTTGAAGACACCATGGTGATCTAGATCTGTTAGAAAAACAGCTCGAAACAAGGACAGAAGATATTTGCGTGATACGGTGGTCAAAACCTTCGGGAGATTATATAATGAATTTTTACCGACCCAAAGAAGTATCGTGCAAGAAAATGGAGTCCGAAGAGCACACGAGGTTCCCACAAGGTAGGGGGCGCGCCCAGGGGGTAGGGCGTGCCCTCCACCCTCCTGGACGCCTCGTGCCCTTCCCGGACCGCTTCTTATTTTCCTATTTTCTTAAATATTCCAAAACGGAGAAAATTGCTATTAGAACTGTTTTGGAGTCGGTTTACTTACCGTACCACGTACCTATTCCTTTTCGGAGTCTGAAATGTTCTGAAAAGTGTCCCTTATGTATTCCTCCGGAGTTACGGTTTCAGTAACATTAGTTTCAACATTTATAGGATTACCTGAGATATAATGTTTGATTCTTTGATCGTTCATGACCCTTAGATTAGTGCCTTCGAAGTTGTTGATTTTTATGGCACCGGAACGATAGACCTCCTCGATGACGTAAGGACCTTCCAATTTAGAGAGAAGTTTTCCTGCAAAAAATCTTAAACAAGAGTTGTATAACAATACATAATCACCTACATTAAACTCACGTTTTTTATCCTTTTGCCATGCCATCTTTTAACTTTTTCTTTAAACAGTTTGGCATTCTCATAGGCCTGGGTTCTTCATCAAGTGAGCTAATGTCAAAAAGCCTCTTCTCACCGGCAAGTTTGAAATCATAATTGAGCTCTTTAATGGCCCAATATGCCTTATGTTCTAGTTCAAGAGGTAAGTGACATGCTTTTCCATAAACCATTTTATATGGAGTCATACCCATAGGATTTTTGTATGCAGTTCTATCAGCCCATAATGCATCATCAAGTTTCTTGGACCAATTCTTTCTAGATCTATTAACAGTCTTTTGCAAAATTAATTTAAGCTCTCTATTACTCTATTCTACTTGACCACTAGACTGGGGGTGATAAGGAGATGCAATTCAATGATTAACATCATACTTAGCAAGCATTTTACGAAAGGCACCATGAATAAAATGTGAACCACCATCAGTCATTAAGTATCTAGGGACTCCAAACCTCGGAAAAATAACTTCTTTAAGCATCTTAATAGAGGTGTTATGATCAGCACTACTAGTTCGAATAGCTTCTACCCACTTAGAAACGTAATCAATAGCAACTAAAATATGTGTGTACCCATTAGAGGAAGGAAACGGTCCCATATAATCAAAGCCCCAAACATCAAATGGTTCAATAACAAGTGAATAATTCATAGGCATTTCTTGACGTCTACTAATATTACCAATTCTTTGACATTCATCACAGGACAAGACAAACTTACGGGCATCTTTGAAGAGAGTAGGCTAATAAAAACCGGATTGCAATACCTTATGTGCAGTTCTATCTCCAGCATGGTGTCCTCCATAAGCCTCAGAGTGACACTTGCGTAGGATCTATTCTTGTTCATGCTCAGGTACACAACGTCTAATAACACCATCTACTCCTTCTTTATAAAGGTGTGGGTCATTCCAAAAGTAATGTCTTAAATCATAGAAGAACTTTTTATTTTGCTGGTATGTGAAACTAGGTGGTATAAATTTAGCAACAATACAATTATCATAATCAACATACCATGGAGCAGTACGAGAAGCATTTATGACAGCTAGTTGTTCATTAGGAAAGCTATCATCAATAGGTAGTGGATCATCAAGAACATTTTCTAACCTAGACAAGTTGTCTACAATGGGGTTCTCAGCTCCCTTTCTATCAATAATATGCAAATCAAATTCTTGTAGCAAGAGAACCCATCTAATAAGTGTAGGTTTAGCATCTTTCTTTTCCATAAGATATCTAATAGCACCATGATCAGTGTGAACAGTTACTTTAGAATCAACTATATAAAGTCTGAACTTATCACAAGCAAATACAACTGCTAAAAATTCTTTTTCAGTGGTAGCATAATATCTCTGGGCACTGTCCAGAGTCTTACTAGCATATTGGATAACATTTAATTTCTTATCAACCATTTGTCCTAGAACAGCCCCAACAGCATAATCACTAGCATCACACATAATTTCAAATGGTAAATTCCAATCAGGAGGCTGAACAATAGGTGCAGAAATCAAAGCTTTCTTAAGTATTTCAAATGCTTCTACACAATCATCATCAAAGACAAAAGGAACATATTTTTGTAAGAGATTAGTCAGAGGACTGGAGATTTTAGAGAAGTCCTTAATGAACCTCCTATAAAAACCGCATGACCAAGGAAACTTCTTATACCTTTGATCTCCTCAGGACACGTCATCTTCTCAATAGCATCAACTTTAGCTTTATCAACTTCAATACATCTTTCAGAAATTTTATGCCCCAAGACAATACCTTCATTAACTATGAAGTGGCACTTCTCCCAATTCAAGACAAGATTAGTTTCTTCACATCTCTGCAAAACTCGATCAAGGTTGCTTAAGAAATCATCAAAAGAAGTTCCATATATGGAGAAATCATCCCTGAAAACCTCAACAATCTTTTCACAAAAGTTAGAGAATATAGCAGTCATACATGTTTGAAAGGTAGCAGGTGCATTGCATAAACCAAAAGGCATACATCTATAAGAAAAGGTACCGAAAGGGCAAGTAAAAGTTGTCTTTTCTTGATCCTCTTTTGACACAGGAATTTGAGAGAAACCAGAATAACCATCTAGAAAGCAAAAATGTGTATGTTTGGATAATCTTTCTAGCATTTGATCAATAAAAGGTAAAGGGTATGTGATGCTTTTAGTAGCTTTATTTAATTTATGGAAATCAATTACCATTTTATAACCTGTAACAATTCTTTGTGGAATCAATTCATCTTTATCATTAGGAACAATAGTAATACCACCCTTCTTAGGGACACAATGGACAAGACTTACCCACTGACTATCAGCAACGGGATAAATTATACCTACCTCCAGAAGCTTTACACTACTGGAATCAGCTTCATTGCCGTCCGCCATGGAGGATGGCAAACCGTCCGGATGAACGCATGCTAGCAAAGGCCTTCTTTGTCGTCCTCTTCCTAGAAACGGACGGCAAAGGATTACATCGTCCGCCATCCGAGGCCAGCAGACGGCAAAGACTACAGACAGTAGTGCGGTGGCGTGAGAGCCGTTAGGGGTTTAACGGCGCTCTTTGCCGTCCGGCAACGGACGGCAAAGAGCTCAGCTAGGCAGAACTGGGAAGTTGCCACGTGTGCAGCTATGCCGTCCGCCGGCAAACGACAAAGAGGTATGAATCTTTGCCGTCCGTTGGCTGACGGCATAGCTGATCATTTTGCCGTCTGCTGGCAGACGACAAAGTGACTAAATAGGCAGTCGGTGTTCCCAGTTTGCACAGGTGACTGCCACGTGTCCTCGTTGCCGTCTGCTAGCGGATGGCAAAGAGGCTACATATCCCCAGATTTTATTTTAATCCATTTAATTTGACAGGGTTTCAAACACAGATATACATGCATACATATGGAATATATCCAACAACATATAACAGCAAGTCCAACATCATATTTCATCAAATACAACAATATATATATATCCAACATCATATTTCATCAAAATCCAACATAGTTCAACAAAGTCCAGCATATCGATATATACATGCATAACCAGAAACTAGTTTCCAACAACATATCCATGCATACATATTGAACATAATCAGAATAGTACACTCCATGAATCCAAGATTCCTCATGTAAAGCAAATCTGCAAATTGGAAAGATGAAAGTTAGAAGAAGAAGAAGAAGAAGAAGAAGAAGAAGAGTAGTTAGAAGAAAAAGAAGAAGAAGAATTTTTTTTTCTTCTCTTTCTTTTTCTCCTCTCCTCTTCTTTATCTTCTTCTTCTAATTAAGTTATGTAAAAAAGTCATTTTATTTCTAAGCTAGGTAAAAATGCTAAGTGTATGTCATTTTAGAGCTAAGGTGGGTAAATAGGTCATTTTGGAGCTTAGTAAGGTTATTATGTCATTTTCGAGGAAAATAAGCTAAGTCTATATCATTTTCGAGCTAACAAAGATTATCATGCCATTTTTTACGTAACTATGCTAAGTACGTCATAAATGAACTGAATAAGCTAAGTATAGCTTATTTTTTTATCTAACTTAGGTAATTATGCCATTTAGGAGGAAAATAAGCTAAGTATCCATTTGTAAAGCAAAACACTAGAGAAAACTTACCCTCATCACAACAAATATGATGAAGATCGCAACTAAGGTAACAATTGATCCAACGACATAATGATACCAAGCCTCATTATCAATGGCATATTTTCTAATCTTCTTAAGCTTCAGGCGCACTGCATCCATCTTCAAGCGCATTACATTCATCTTCATCTTGTGATCATCGATGGCATTGGCAACATACAACTCCAATGTCATCTTCTCTTCAATTCTTTTAATTTTTTCTTTCAAATACTCATTTTCTTTTTCAACTAAATTTAACTTCTCGACAAGAGGGTCTGTTTCAAATTCCGGTTCACATACCTCCTAGATTAAAATATCTCTATGTCAACTTGATGGCCATAATTTGCATAAATGCGAAATGCAACAAATAGTTATGAAAAAGAATTTACCACATCCAAATCATAAAGCGGGCGAGGGCCAACCAGGACGGAAATCAAGACCATGGCACTATGTATAAGAAACAATCATACAAAGTAAGAAAATTATAAATACCAACTATATAAATCATAAAATCATACAAATAACTATATAAATCAAGTACAACATAAAAATTTGAATACCTAATAATCATTATCGGTAATGACGTGCTCGTCATCATCATTAATAAAAGCATCATCATCATCACTATCAGTAATGACGTGCTCATCATCATCATCATTAATAAATGCATCATCATGTGGAAGGCCACCTTTACGTAATCATTCAAGCATTGACATGTCATCTGCATTAGTAACTTCTTCTGACTCTTCTTGTTCCGGCTCAGGGGTGAAGTCGGATTCACTATCGTTGTCTACTTCAATGTTCTGGGGTGGAGTAGAGCGGTTCTTGAAACATTTTTTGGAAAGACGTGTTTCTTGGAAGAATTCTCCTTCATCATATGTGTTCTGGTTAATGTGAGGTTCATAATCCTTTTCATTGGGGTGAGGTGGTCTAACACGTGGCGGCACTTCATAAACGACGTCCCAACCACTGAGATTTGGATCACTTTGACAGGCCCACGGTAGATAGAAAACTTGGGTTGCCTGTTGAGCCATAATATAGACATCGGGAACATCCAAATGGGTGCTTTGTTTGATTTCAACTAGCCATATATGTTCATGAGTCCTTCTAGTCTCCCTCGGCTGGAACCAATAACATCTGAAGACTACGACGTTTGGTGGGTTTTCACCATAGAATTCAAGTTCATAAATTTCTTCAACTCTTCCATAATAATCGATACCTCCTTCACTAATAGCAGAGACACAATAATTTGTAGACTTTCGGTCGGCCATAGATAGCTCTTTGCCATAGGTACGAAAGCGATACCCATTGATGTCGTATTTGTCAAATGAACGGACCTTATAGTCAAAACCATTAACTACTTGTCTCAATTCGGCATCCATAATCTCTGAATTAGCCTACAAGTTTAATACGAAATGATTGTTGCATTAGTCGCAAATTTGCGAAAGAAAAGAAAGGGTCTAATGGAAATTACCCTTTTTTGAACCAAGAGATGAAACCGGGATATCCGGCTCCTTGTTTTGCCAGAAGCTCATACTCTTTGACGGAATCCTTTTGGATCAGCGCTCCATATGAGAATATGGCGACGTATCGACTACATCAAATATCTAGGAATAAGAGAAGCTCAAAGGAATTAGAAGTTGTGAAACAATGTACCGAGATCCTACTCGATGTAGGGCCGCACTTCTGATAGGTTGTTGAAGAGACACAGCGAAATGGTCTGCCATTATTCAACATCCAACCTTACTGGTTTCCAACCACTAGCTGGTGCGAGATTCCCTTTGAATAGGCTGAGGTTGGATTGACCCTTTTGAGGTTCATCAGCATTGTACCGAGGCTTTGGATTATGCAAATGACGATTTTTGGCTTCATAGTGTGCTGTCACAAAGTTTGCCGCCTCCTCAGTGATGAATGCCTCTGCCATCGATGCTTCTATTGTACATTTATTTTTACATTTTGCTCCAAGCGTCTTCTGCATCCTCTCA
>NC_041382.1:234642333-234648280 GCF_002162155.2 Triticum dicoccoides | reverse complement strand
GCCTCGGTCGGGAGATGCAAAATTAAGTGTTGCATTGGATTAAAGAAGCTTGGCGGAAAGATCTTATCTAACTTGTAGATCAACTCCGGCGCCAAATGTTCCATTTCTTCTAGGAGGCCAGGTGATAGTTCTTTCACACAAATAACACGGAAGAAATAGCTCAGTTTTGCCAGTACTAGCCATTCATCCTCAGGGATGAAGCCACACAACATCACCGGCATTATCCGCTCAATCCATATGTGCCAATCATGACTTTTTAGACCAAATATTTTCAATTTTTGAAGACTTGCTCCCCTCTTTAGATTTGTTGTATACCCATCGGGGAACATCAACTACATTTTCACCCACAAAATAATTTTCTTCATAGCTGGCCTTCCAAGATTGAACCATTTCGCTTCGTCCAGTTGATCCCCTTTCCTTTTGGTTCTTTCATGTTTTGTAACGGTCTATCACATAGCTCCTCTTGATCTACTCTAGCCTTAGTATTATCCTTTGATTTCCCCTCTATGCCGAACAATGTACCAAAAATGGCTTCGGCGATATTCTTTTGAGTGTGCATCACGTCGATGTTGTGTGGGCAAAGGAGGTCTTTAAAATAAGGCAGATCCCAGAAGCATGTCTTGTGAGTCCATGCGTGTTCCTTATTATACCCCTTGAAATACCCTGGATGCTCTGGATCTGGCTCAAGAGCGTTTAACTGATCTAGGGTCAGTTGGCCTCTCAACGCAGGTGGTGCAGAGTGTTTGACAACTCTACCTTTGATGATATTCTTCTTGTCTTTCCTAAACTTATGGCCAGGATGTAGAAATGGTCTATGCAAGTCGAAGCAACTATACTTGCACCCTGCCATCAGCCAACAAAACTCAAGAGCTCCCTTGCATATGGGGCACGGGAACCTTCCCTGCACACACCAGCCAACGAATAGCGCATACTTCGGCAAGTCATGCATCAAGTACATGTACCAGGCATGCATTATGAAGTTCTATTTGCTAAAGGCGTCGTATGTCTTGAACCCATTATCCTAAGCTTCTTGCAATTCGTCCTTAAGCGGCTGCATGTACACATTCATATTCTTCCCCGAATAGTTGGGCCCTGGAATTATCAACGTCAGGAAATATTCTTTCGTTGCATAATCTGCCCAGGGGGAGATTGAGTGGAATGACAAACACGGGCCAACAACTGTATGGGGCTTCCATTTGACCAAACTCACTGAACCCATCTGTGCTGACGGCGACTCGAGGATGCCTTGGATCTGCCGCTTTTTCCTTATGTAATGCATTGAAGTGCTTCCACGCTTCACCATCCGTTGTGTGCACATCATCACATTCCCATCTGCATCTAGTTCGGTTCTTTTGCCCGATTTGTGCCATGTCATATGTCTGGCCGTCTCTTTGACCATGAAAAGACGTTGAAGTCTTGGTATGATTGGCATATACCGAAGAACATTAACGGGTATTTTGGTCCGCGTCTTCTCACCCATACCGTTGTCTACCACAACATACCTGGAAGAATTGCAAATGGGACAATAGTTCAAGTCCTCATACTGAAGCCTAAATAAGACACATCCTTTATCACAGGCATGTATCTTCTCATAGGGCGCCTTAAGAGCACGAAGGATTTTGTCTGACTGGTACAGGTTTGGAGGTACCACATGGCCTTTGGGTAGAAATCGTCCGAATATTGTCATCATCGCGTCGTAGCATTCTCTGCCCAAGTTGAATTGAGCCTTCAAAGCCATTATTTGTGAGATGGCATACAGCTGACAAAGCTCAGTGTGCTCGTGGAGAGGACGTTTTGAGGACTCCAACATTTCAGTGAAGGCCTTTGCAGATTCCTCCATCTCCTTGTCCGACTCTCGAGCATTGTCAAAGTCTTGCACCATGTCTGCGGTCCCGGTACCATGCTAGGTCGTTAGTGCGATGACGGACCTCGGCTCTGGCACTTTGGGAAGACTCACCATGTAATGTCCAGACCGTGTAACCAGGCGTAAGACCAAACTTCTGCAGGTCTTTACTCATTTGAAGCTCGTCCCTCTTTTTATAGTTGTTGCAACGGGCACAGGGGCACCGGCTAAATTCCTAGCCATTTGCAAATGCGGCTCTAACAAACCCCTTGGTTTTTGTTAACCATTCCTCGGTCCAAACTTTCTGACTAGTGTAACCGGTGTACATTCATGCACGATCACTCATATTGACTTCCTACTGGACACACAAGAAATATATACATAATTAAGCAAACCATATACATCAGTTAATGGAGTTTGTCAGTTTTATTACATCCATGCAACCTACACGCTAATAGGTAAGGATAGGTCCTAATCCCACCCGAGTATGTGTAGATCGGGTTCGTTTTCCCATGCTTTGCTCCGGATCCGACACAAAATTTCGGTAGCAACTGTTAAACTAGAGAATCTCAGTGAGGCATATATCACTCTGATCCCCAAAAAGCTGTCACCTGAGACTGCCAGTGATTTTAGGCCAATAACATTGACAAGTGTGGGGTTGAAGTTCCTTACTAAACTTACTGCAAACAGATTTCAAGATGAAATAACTAAATGTGTTCACAAGAATCAGTATGGTTTTATCAAATCTAGATCCATTCAGGTTTGTATTGCATGGACTTTTGCGTACATTCATCAGTGCAATCAATCAAAAAGGCCAATCATGTTGCTTAAGTTGGATTTTGAAAAAGCATTTGATTCCATACAGCATGAGGCAATTATAAAAATAATGGTGGCAAAGGGATTTGATAATAGATGGATTTCTTGGATACAACAATTGTTGTCCTCTGCAACCTCATCAATCCTGCTTAATGGGGTTCCAGGTAGCCATTTCAAGTGTAAATGTGGGGTAAAGCAGGGTGATCCTATCTCACCTTTGCTCTTTGTGCTTGTTGCTGACCTTCTGCAGACTATGATTAATGATCAACTCAGCAAAGGACTCCTTTCCTTACCCCTAGTAACTCATGATCCTGACTATCCAGTGGTTCAATATGCTGACGACACATTATTGTTTGTGGCTGCTGAGTCTGCTCAGTTAGAGGTGCTAAAAGCTATTCTAGACTCCTTTTCTCTGGCAACTGGTTTGCAGATTAATTACCACAAATCTTCAATGTACCCAATTAATGTGGATACCAATTATGCCAATGTTCTTGCTGCTCAATTTGGATGTCAACTGGGGGTGATGCCTTTCACATACCTGGGGTTCCCAGTGGGAACCACTAGGCCCAAAATTGTGGACCTTTTGCCACTTGTGGACTGCATGGAAAGAAGGTTGACTGCTAGCTCTTGGTTTCTACCACAAGGTAGCAGACTGCAGTTGGTAAATTCCGTTATTTCCTCATTGCCAATATTCTTCCTCTGTAGCTTATCTATTCCACAAGGGATTTTGAAACAACTGGAAAGAATACAAAGACAGTGTCTTTGGAGAAAATATGGCCAGGAAAAGGGGAACTCTTTGGCGGCCTGGCCTCTGGTATGTAGACCTAAATTAAAGGGTGGGCTTGGCATCCTGAACCTGGGGCTGCAGAATGAAGCTTTGTTAATGAAGTTCCTCAATAAATTCTATAACAAAGTTGATGTTCCATGGGTTCATTTGATCTGGGACAGTTATTATTATCAGAGAGTCCCACATGACACTGCTATGTGTGGCTCTTTTTGGTGGAGGGACATATGTAAGCTAATGGATACATTCAGGGCTGTGTCTTCAGTATGCGTTGGAAAAGGTGACTCCTTGCTATTCTGGTCAGATTCCTGGGAAGTGGATAATTCTTGCATTCCACTACAGGATAGATTCCCCAGGTTGTTCTCATTTTGCATACAAAAAAATTCTTCTGTTCTGGAAGTAATGGCCACTGGTGAGTTTCATAGCATGTTCTCTCTGCCATTATCTGAAATGGCCTACAGGGAGCTAAATCAACTTTCTGGAATATTGTCTGATATCTCCTTGGATGATAATGCTAAGGATTGCTGGTATTGGAAACATGGAAAGAAATCTGGATACACAGCCAAGAAATATTATGATCTGGTCCATGAGCCAATTCCAACTAACCCCTTGCTATGTTGGATATGGAAGTCATGATGTACTATGACAACCAAAATGTTTGCCTGGCTTGTCATTATGGATAGAGTAAACACCAAGGATATGATTCAGCGCAGGAAGTGGAAGATCAATGATGGGCCTGAATGTGTGCTTTGCCCTATAGGAGCTCTTGAAGACAGGAATCATCTGTTTTTTCAGTTTAACTTCAGCATGAGAGTCTGGAATTACCTGCAGATTTCATGGCCCAACAATCAGGATATGGTTCAGATTGCATGCCATGCTAGGAAGGAGTTCAATAAGCCTTTCTTTTCTGAAGTGGTGTTTCTTACTTGGTGGAATATCTGGAAAGTCAGAAATGATAAAGCTTTCAGGTATATCAGACCTACCTACAGACAGTGGAGAAATGGTTTTGTCCATGACATTTCCCTTTTGGCTCACAGAATCAAGTCAAAACACAGGGAGGCACTGCTTAAATGGATTGATTTCCTTCCTCCTTGAGAGGTGACATGTATAGTTAGATTTTCCTTCTCTTTTAGGTTAGATTGTACATAGTTTTCTTTTATCTTCTTCTGTTTTGTTCCTTTTCTTAAGGAACCTTTCTATGTACCTGCTATTCTTGATTTTAATAAAATGCTATGGGGTGTAAGCCCTGCAGTCCCCAGTCAAAAAAAACGGTAGCACCTCCCCACTATTCTCCTGATACACGTTTCGGCAATAAGCAGAGAGAATGTGTACCCGGAGACAACAGGGTGGCACTGACGAAATTCTGCATCGGATTCAGAGCTGAGCATATGGGAAAATGAACCCAATCTACACATACTCGGGTTGTCCATGGATAACGTTGGATAAGTCGAAAGAATCACGATTATAAATATGCAAATGCATGCATATTTATAGATGTAACCCTTTCAAACGGGAGACGCATAATGGTTACGCATACTGATGATTGACACCTATAGCTAGCAAGTTTCATCGGGAGATGTCATTTGTGCTCACCAACGAACGCAGGGGCGGAGCTCGTCGAACACTAGACCCTCGCAGCGATGAAATAACTGCACATTTAAATCCAAAGATGAGTAACATAGCGACCCCCTAACCCGCTCATCCCCGGGTAAACTAAATAGCAACTACCATCGATGCAAGTTACATGAGGCGGTCGGCGTTGAACACTAGATCCACATCCCACAAGTGAAGACGGCGCCCGGCGTCCCACAACAATAGTTCTGGTGGCTGATGACGGTGGAACACCTTGGCGAATTTGTCTGGCAGCCTCTGCAATGAATATTAAACCCAAGTTTTGAAATTTTGAACAACCAAACCGACTTGAGTCAGTTTGGGTGTTTCAAATTTCAACACTTGTCTTTTAATCATTATCGTAGAGGCTGCCAGACAAATTCGCAATGGTGTTCGACAGCCATCGACGCCGAGAATAGTTGCTTTGGGACGCCGGACATTGGCGTCACTTGTGGGACGTGGGTATAGTATTCGACACCGACGGCCACATGTACCTCGCACCGATGATACTTGCTATTTAGGGTTCCATCGACACCGAGGAACCCACTAACTCGCTCGTCCCTGGGCGCTCTCTTTTCCTACTTCTTTTTTTCATCTTCAACTTCTACTTCTTTTTTTCATCCTCTTCTTCAACTACTACTTATTGTTCTTTTTTCTTCTTCTTCTTCCTCTTCTTTTTTTTCTTTTTTTTCATCTTTCTTGATTATTCTTAAAAACAGGAAAAAAACCTAAACAAAACTATAAACTAAATGTAACCTAAAATAAACTAAATTAACCTAAACTAACCTAAACTAAACTAAATAAACTAAACTAACCTAAACTAAACAAATATAAACTAAATCTAAAAAACAGAAGAAAAAACTCACCACGATGAAGGGCGGGCCGGCGGCGGG
>NC_041382.1:234605372-234642161 GCF_002162155.2 Triticum dicoccoides | reverse complement strand
GGCGGCGCGACCGGGCGGCGGCGGCTCGGCTAGGCAGGGCGGGCGGCGGCGCGGCCGGGCGGCAGAAGGGGTGAGGGGTCGGGGCGGCTCGGGCTGGGAGAGAGGGAATGGACAGATCGGGCGCGACCCCTTATCTGCTAGGTCATAGCTCTTTGTCGTCTGTCAGCAGACGGCAAAGAGCATACCTAGTGGGGTGGGGCCGGGGGGAAATGGGCGAACTAACGGCCACCTTCTTTGCTGTCAGCTGGCAGATGATAAAAATGTTTTGTCGTCAGCTAGCAGACGGCAAAGAAGATGTCTGTTAGTTCACCCCGCTACGACTGCCACCCACCCTCTTTGCCGTCAGCTAGCAGATGGCAAAGATATGCTGATGGCAAAGCCATCCTTTGCCATCCAGTAGTGTTAGTATTTATTTTCTGATGGCAAAGAAGTGGTTGACGACAAGGAAGTGGATTCCAGTAGTGTTAGTATTTATTTTTTTACCACTTCTTTCATCTTAGAATTTAACCGTCGTTGGTGATCAACAACCGGTTTCGTGTCTTTCTCCAATTTTATTTTGTGTTGGCATAGAGTGGGACTAATGCCCTTAAGATCATCAAGAGTATATCCAATAGCAGCACGGTGCTTCTTCAGAGTTTTCAATAATTTCTTTTCTTCATGCTCTGAAAGGTTAGCACTAATAATAACATGATATATCTCTTCCTCATCAAGATTAGCATATTAAGAGTATCAGGCAAAGGTTTAAGCTCAAACACGTGGTCACCCTTGGGTGGAGGAGGGTCCCCTAAAATTTCAACAGACAAGTTATGTTTTAGAATAGGTCCCTGTTTAAAGAATACTTCATCTATTTCCCTTCTTTCATTCATAAACATATCATTTTCATGGTGTAGCAAATATTGTTGAAAGGGTCATCAGGAGGCATGGCAATAGAAGCAAGACCAATAATTTCATCTTTACTAGGCAATTCTTTATCATGGGGTTGTCTACAAAATTTAACAAAATTAAACTCATGAGACATATCCCCCAAACCAATAGTAACAACATGCTTTTTGCAGTCTATCTTAGCATTTATCTATTATATAATTAAAACAAGAGACAAATAAGCCACCACGTTCATCCACATAGATTAAATTATAAGAGCCATTAAATTTAAGAGATAAGCGGCTCAGATATAAAGATATAGCATTACATACAATTATGTACATGTATTATTTTGAACATATGATGTGTCACGTCTCACGTACATGTTTTTTTTTTGGAGGTTGTCACGTACAAAGTGATGGAAAAGTGCAACCACAAACGTGCGTGAGAAGGACACTACAAACATTACATGCCATCATCACGTAATCAATTCCGTTTTCAATTAGAAAACGGACAGAAAAAGTAATAGGCAATCACGATGTACATGGCCAACCTGACACAAATATCGGCCCAGTTCACATTCCAGATAGGCCTACCCCAAAAAAGAGGTTTGTCTGAAAAATTGAGATCATATAAACATTAAAAGGCTAAAAAAAATACATCCAACCAATTGAGAGATAACTTTTATCTTACCAGATGAATAAATAATAAATTTTATCTATGAAATCAAAAAAAGGAAAAATGTGTTCATTCATATAAATTAAATTATCATGGTTGTTAATTTTAGACATTTGAGGTGTAAATTGTTCAACAAGCTAATCTATCTAAAATTATGCATTAGTCCATCATGGGAAGATAGCAACTATATCTCTACTCAAATTATATGAAAAAATTGAACATAGAAGTGTACGTGCATAGCAAGGGGAGTGGGCCAAAGAGAACACTAAATTATTTCCTGCAGAAAGGTTGACTCACATCCTAATTTTATTTGCCTACTTCGAAATGTACCAAAATAATTTAAAAACACGCTGACGTTTGACGTGATCACTGCAACTTCATACTCCACTGAGAAGGACATGTATTTTTGTTAAAAACTTCTGTTCCACATTGACCGTGTGACATGTGCAAATACAATAGACTATCTCAATAAATTAGAAAAATGAATCGCAATATTTATTTATAAAGCTGAATTGTGTACTATGGAATTAAAAAGGTTTTTTTCTCTAATTTTTGGGACAAGTGCATGTGAAAGCCACAAAACCCAAATTTGCGAACAAAAAGGTTAATTTTGTATATGATAGGATTTATTGGAAAATATTGATAAATTTACAAAAATATAGAAATTTAATTTGTTGTACGCAAATAAGTTTGATTTTCATATGAAATAATTTAAGACATAAATATAGCATACAATCTAATATAGAATTATATTTAATTTGGATTAAATAAACGCAATATATATTAAAGAAATTTATTATAATAAAATCAACAATTTGTTTGTACTATATCATATACAATAGGTAGCACTAGAGTCTACAAGTTATATTTCTAAATTTAACATTAACATGCATCAATTGTATCAAGATGCATGGGTGTCGCACTTAGATATATAAAAATGATATGTTTTAGGTACATGAAATAAGGATATGGGGCTAGCATGAAAAAACCAAGCGGCGAAAAAGAGGGAATGAGATGAATAATCTCCAAGTGACACACATTGGCGTGTCTTCGCTGCAATATTTTTGAGACAATTATATTTTATAATAATATATTTAATGATGAATAAAAATAATATTATATAATGCGTACCGCAACAAGTAACATGAAATAACAATTGACCATGAGAGCAAATAACTCGAGAGATAAATAATAGTACGTACAACAATGTATGGAAAATCTAGCGCACAGATGCGCAGGTCATTCTTTTAATCAAACAACGTCTTGAAAATTTCAGATGGAGAGTGGAGCGACGAAGAGAAACAAACACAACACAAATTGGGTGTCTCTATGGTGACACAACCTGATCAATGGAACAGTGGAAGAAACAGATATACAACTTTTTCACTAGGAGGAGCTTATGCCGCAGTATCTAGAAGGTTGGCAAGAAATAAGAACTACACAGCCGACTTTATGGAGTACTAATATATCTATGAATGAATATTCATAAAAATAATCTAAAAATGACTATGATCTATCCAAAATCAGAAATGCAAATAAAGACATAAGTCGGTATTTCGTGTGAAGCTGGCCTCAAATGCTAATAGTCCATCGGTCCAACCAAATTTCAAATACTATCATTTATAAATGAAACAATGTTCTTGACATATATAATTGCTCCGAATAACTAAAAAAATAGAAGGATGGTAGATATTAAAGAAAAGAACTAATCACAAAATCTGTTTTTCAAAATCTATCTTTCAAAATATATATCTTTCAAAGATTCACTAAAAAGACAGTTGGCGGGTCTCTTTGTATGTCTTGTCCGGAAAGAGGAGGACTTAATGATTATTCGTTCGCCGGAACCAGAAGTAAAAATTGTTGTGGATAGGGATCCTGTAAAAACATCTTTTGAGGAATGGGCCAGACCCGGCCATTTCTCAAGAACACTAGCTAAGGGCCCTGATACTACCACTTGGATCTGGAGCCTACATGCTGATGCTCACCATTTCGATAGTCATACTGGTGATTTGGAGGAGATTTCTCGAAAAGTATCTAGTGCTCATTTCGGGCAACTTTCCATTATCTTTCTTTGGTAGAGTGGCATGTACTTTCATGGCGCCCGTTTTTTCAATTATGAAGCATGGCTAAGTGTTCCTACTCACATTGGACCCAGTGCTCAGGTAGTTTGGCCTATAGTAGGGCAAGAAATATTGAATGGTGATGTAGGTGGGGGTTTCCGAGGAATCCAAATAACCTCTAGTTTTTTTCAGCTTTGGCGAGCATCTGGAATAACTAGTGAATTACAACTCTATTGTACTGCAATTGGTGCATTGATTTTTGCAGCGTTAATGCTTTTTGCTGGTTGGTTCCATTATCACAAAGCCGCTCCCAAATTGGCCTGGTTCCAAGATGTAGAATCCATGTTGAATCACCACTTAGTGGGATTATTAGGACTTGGGTCTCTTTCTTGGGCGGGGCACCAAATTCATGTATCTTTACCAATTAACCAATTTCTTGACGCTGGGGTGGATCCTAAAGAGATACCACTTCCCCATGAATTTATCTTGAATCGAGACCTTTTGGCTCAGCTTTATCCTAGTTTTGCCGAAGGAGCAACCCCTTTTTCACTTTAAATTGGTCCAAATACGCAGAATTTCTGACTTTTCGCGGAGGACTAGATCCAGTAACCGGTGGTCTCTGGCTGGCCGATATTGCGCACCATCATTTAGCTATTGCTATTATTTTCCTAATCGGAGATCATATGTATAGGACCAATTGGGGTATTGGCCATGGACTTAAAGATATTTTGGAGGCTCACAAGGGCCCATTTACAGGACAAGGCCATAAGGGTCTTTATGAAATCTTAACAATGTCATGGCATGCTCAAGTATCTCTTAACCTAGCTATGCTAGGCTGTACAACCATTGTTGTAGCTCATCATATGTATTCTATGCCTCCCTATCCATACCTAGCTACTGCCTATGGTGCACAACTTTCCTTGTTCACACACCACATGTGGATTGGCGGATTTCTAATAGTCGGTGCTGCTGCACATGTAGCAATTTTTATGGTAAGAGACTATGATCCAACTACTCGATACAACGATCTATTAGATCATGTCCTTAGACACCACGATGCAATCATATCCCACCTTAACTGGGTATGTATATTTCTAGGTTTTCACAGTTTTGGCTTGTACATTCATAATGATACCATGAGTGCTTTAGGCCGTCCACAAGATATGTTTTCGGATACTGCCATACAATTACAACATATCTTTGCTCAATGGGTACAAAATATCCATGCTACTGCGCCTGGCGTAACAGCTCCTGGTGTAACAACAAGTACTAGCTTAACGTGGGGGGGCGGCGAGTTAGTAGCAGTAGGTGGCAAAGTGGCTTTGTTACCTATTCCATTAGGAACCGCAGATTTTTTAGTCCATCACATTCATGCATTTACCATACATGTAATTGTATTAATACTTTTGAAAGGTGTTTTATTTGCTCAGAGTTCCCGTTTGATACTCGATAAAGCAAATCTAGGTTTTCGCTTTCCTTGCGATGGGCCTGGCCAAGGGGGTTCAAGAAGGGTCTACCAAATATAATGAGACAAAAGTCATCTTGTAGGGAATCAAGAACAAGAAAATCAGTAGGATATTTAACTTTCCCACACAAGACTTCAACATCTCTAAAAATCCCAACTGGTGAAATAGTGTCTCTATTGGCCAGCTTAATTGTAACATCAATTTCCTCTATCTCAGCAGGTGCAATGTCATGCATAATTTCTTTGTATAAGGAATGAGGTATTGCACTTGCACTAGCACCCATATCACATAAGCCATGATAGCAATGATCTCCTATTTTAACAGAAATAACAGGCATGCCTACAACAGGTCTATGTTTATTTTTAGTATCGGGTTTAGCAATTCTAGCAGCTTCATCATAGAAGTAAATAACATGCCCATCAATATTATCAGCCAAGAGATCTTTAACCATAGCTATACTAGGTTCAACTTTAATTTGCTCAGAGGGAGTAGATGTTCTAGTATTACTCTTACGAACTACAGTTGAAACTTTAGCATGATCCTTTATTCTAACAGAGAAAGGTGGTTTCTCAATATAAGTAGTAAGAACAACAGGATCATTATAAGTGATAGTCTTTTCTTCAACTTTAATAGGTCCAACAACTTTTACTTCAATGGGAGGATTATATTTGAATCACTTCTCCTTAGGGAGATCAACATGAGTAGCGAAGGATTCACAGAAAGAAGCTACTATCTCAGAGTCAAGTCCATATTTAGTGCTAAATTCACGGAAAGCATCGATATCCATAAAAGATTTAACACAATCAAACTTAGGTGTTATACCTGACTCCTTACCTTCGTCGAGATCCCAATCTTCGGAGTTGCGTTTAACTCTTTCCAATAAATCCCATTTGAATTCAATAGTCTTCATCATGAAAGAGCCAGTACAAGAAGTATCGAGCATGGAGCGATTATCGAGAGAAAGACGAGCATAAAATTTTTGAATAATAATTTCTCTTGAGAGCTAATGATTGGGCATGAATATAACATTGACTTAAGCCTCCCCCAAGCTTGAGTAATGCTTTTTCCTTCGCGAGGCCAAAAATTATATATATAATTACGATCACGATGAACAAGATGCATAGAATAAAACTTCTGATGAAATTCCAATTTCAATCGGTTGTAGTTCCATGATCCCATATCATCACATAGCCTAAACCATGTCAATGCATTTCCCTTCAAATATAAAGGGAAAACCTTCTTCTTGATTGTCGGGGATATACCCCGCGGCGTAACCCAGCCGGAAGGATAACCCGGTCGGACTTGGCGACTCACCAGAGACCCAGCTGATACTTGGTGTTTCATTTGTAAGCTGCCCGGAGATTGCCGCTCACTGGTAACCTGGAGGGCGGGACAGACGGATGATAAGGCCTAGAAGACCGGTTTATGTTAATGGTGGGCCGGTTTATGAGGAAAGGCGTGAGGAATATTTACCTTACAAGGAGTTAAGATCGAGAACTGTATCCAATTTGTATTACAAGGTAGACTAGTCCTAGTCCTAATAGGACTCCACATGTAACCCGCCCATCTAACTTATATAAGGAGGGGCATGGCTCCTCAAAGAGGGGGGAAAGAAATAATATTAGGGCTAGACATAACTAGGAGAGCCAGTTTACGGCGACTCCCTCATGACGATAATAAGACCTAGCCACAAACAGTATGTAGGGTTGTTACCGGATGATGTTTCCTTGGGCCCGAAGCTGTCTAAATCCTTGTCTTGTGTGTTGATCCGCCTCACGTCTCTCGATTCCAACCAACCCCTTCAAGCTACCGCATAGATGCATTGGCTTCATGACTAAGTCCTCGCACTAGGACATCTGTCGAGACAATTCCACGACAGTTGGCGCCTACCGTGGGGCTTGCGCACGGTGGTGCTGAGTTCTTGAAGGGATTTCTCCGAGGGATCGAAGAAGCGTGCAGTTGATCGGATAAAGAAGAGCCAGCGCAAAAAGATTCACGTCGTCTTCAAGTTCATCAATCAAGATAAGAAAAAAATATAGGCGAAAGGATGCAATCTGTCCGTCGCCACAATCTCATGATCCGGCATATCACAGTTGTTTTTTTTCTGCGGACGTAATCCGCCAAGACCAAAGAAAAGTCAATCTCCATGGTTGTGTTATCCAACAACGGCACACGAGTCCTGAGAAGATTCATAGCGGCGGCAGCAAGCAGAACCAAAAGAGGTTTTGTCATTGATGTTTTCCGTGAGAAGGAAGAAATTGTTTAATCAGACTAGAGTGAGTACTAGTGCACGTAAGAATCAATCAGCAAGTCACGTCAATGTGCAGTAGAAAATATGTCAAGCCGGCGTCAAGTCAAGATCGATCTGGCAGGAGGCCTCGTCTGGCAGTACTACTTTTTCACAAAAGTGAAATCTGGCCCGTGAAAAAAAGGGGAAGGAAATCCACGACCCGAAGGGGGACGTGGGACACGGACTCGGTTTTGCCTCGCTGGCTTAACATGGGACATGGAATCGGTTTCGCCTCGCTAGCCACCGCACCGGCCTCGCCTCCACCTCTACCGCACGTCGCCGCGGTCTTGAGTCGCCCGCCTCCGTGGCTGGCCTCGCTCTCGCCCTCACCCAGTCCCCAGGCTAAGTTCGCCTCCGCTGCTACTGACCCGGCCCTTAAAGAGCTTGAGGCGGCCCGTGTCAGTACATGTGGCCTTGGTGCACGAGGTCAGCGATCACCGGTGAATCGGCCGGAAGCCAGTAGCACCAGGATCGTATGTGCATGTCTGTTGCTACTACCTCAACCAAGGCACACATGTCATCCCCCAAGGAAAAAGAACAGAAATAACCATGAAGAAGAAATCAGATTATTCAAAGTCGACGTAAGTAGGTGCACTCGTCTCCGTTAAATTGCTCTGTGTATTAAATTTGCATTATACAAAACATATGTTGTCTGCTCGTGCTATTTTATGCTCACAGATCTATTCAGCTCAAGAGTTTTTGTTGGCGTTTTTTATTGCGTCGTTTCCAACGATCTTCCGAGTCGCCGCTTTGTTGGCCCTGCAGCACTAAAACCACCGGCTGCTATCATCAGATCTGCTCGTTCGCTGGTTCCACTCTGCTACGATGGACCTGTCGCGTTTAAACCGCCGTTGTTAGGGGAACGCTAGCTTCAAGTCCCGAGGGAATCGGTGCCACTGCTACTGTTTCCTGTAGTGGGGGCTAATTAAATCGAAAGAAACAAAGTGCTACTTGCAGACGAAGGCTGGTGTGCTGATTGATGTCTAATCCGGCCGCAGAGATCTAAGAATAAACCAACATGACTAGTGCTGGTACTCCATATTGGGCTGATTTTCTTCGGAGATCAGTTTGTGTAACTTGAATGGAATACACATATGTGGAGACCAGCTACGCGTTAATGGCCACGCCCACATACGTCCAAAAAATAAATCAGGTGTTTTTTCTTTTATACATTTTCTTAGTATACTTTAATTACTCTGAGCACAACTACTCTGCTCTATGGTATTTTTTATATGCAGGAGAATTATTCATTACAAAGTGGCATTATACCGCGGATATGGAGGCGGGCCGACATCGTTCGGCATATGTTGTTGTTGTTATTCAACCGACTCCCACACCGGCTTACAACGCTATGGCCGTCTCTCGTGACCGCACCGGCTTACAATGTCACAGACGACTCGCCCGTCCGCTCTCGCGGCTGGTTCACGCGTCCGCACCGGCTTAAAACGCGGAGGATAACTTGCTCGTCCGCATTGGCTTACAATGCCTCGGCAGACTCATCTGTCTACTTCCGCGGCCGACTCGGCCATGATTGATTTCAGCTTCACCATGTTGATCATCAACCCCGCGGTGGATATTTTCTGGCCTATCATATTAGGTGAAATCCATCCAGTATATTTTTATATTATATATTGCTTTCTTCAAAAGAGCAATTACTCCGGCTTGTAAAGTTATCTAATGCAGGACCCTAAACCGCCATATTGGTGCAAATTTAAAGGAAAAATTCTGACTTAAAAAGAAGGGTTCCGGTTTAAATCCGGCTCAAAGAAAAGATGTCTCCCACAAAGCATTGAAGCTCTCAATATCCGGTTTAAGAATTTCTAGTCCAAAAGAATATCTCTCGCAAAGTTCAAGTTCTCAGAAAAGCCAAAAGGGGCCAAAGAGAGTGTTGCAAAAGCACAACTCAAACATAGGCACCCATTGAGCACAGCTCAAAATATTGCTCGGGGGCTCTTTGCTTCTACAAGAACAAAGAGTCTATAACCTTGTAATAGGCTATAAAAGCCAGGCTTGGAAGCCAGGTGTATTCACCTAAAACCCCGGGTTATCCTGCCTTTTTAAGTAAGCCACTCCGCCCAGGTAATCTTGGTAAGACCCGTCGAACGTTTGACAAGTCAATCTTATAAAGACCCTGAACTTGTCATAGTTAAAATGATGATTCGGTAATGTGAGGTCCATCTTATAAGGCTTTGTAAAATGGTTTAACTCAGTGGCCTGACAGCCCATGAAAAGCCTCACCTTTTTTCATTATTTTTTCTTCTGAAATCTTTCTTTTCGCGGTTTATTTTGATGAGGTTTATATTAATCCGGTGTTTACTGACCCGGTCTGTCTTTTGGCTATAAGTTGCCAAGTACAAAATTACAAGATAACCGGTGTCTATTGACTCAGCTTGGCTTTCGACTATAAGTTGTTAGCACACGATCAGCTATAATCTGTTATTTATTAACCCGGCCTGGCTTTTGACTATAAGTCGCCAGTATGAGATGATATACTATCCAGTGTTTATTAACCCAGCCTGGCTTCTGGCTATAAGTCGACAATACGATTATAAATCACCGCGGTTATTAACCCGGCCTAGCTTTTGGCTATAAGTCGCCAGTATGATTATAAATCACCGGCGTTTATTAACCCGGCCTGGCTTTTGGCTATAAGTCACCAGTATGATTATAAATCACCGGCATTTATTAACCCGACCTGGCTTGGGACTATAAGTCGCCAGTATATATTTGGATTGCGCCATTGGAATCATGCGCTCATAAATCATTGGATTATATTATTCAAATCTTCAAATAGCCAACATGGCTGGATTTTATTATGGTTATCAATAACCAGTATTATGATTAAGGTTTTCAAAGTCGCTTTAGCGCAATGGCTATTATATTATCAATGGATATGATTTATCCTACAATTGAAGGAATAGTCCCGAGTCGCTGCAGGATTACGACCTGACACTTGGGGGCTACATTATTCAAGTTGAGATTACATTAAATATGCAAGTCCCATGTCACTGCCAGCATGCACTATGACACTTGGGGGCTAATGCAAAGTCATTTTTACTGGCCTTATTGACGACCCAACTCATCATATCATAATGAGCCGGCCCTTGGGGGCTACCAATTGCTCCTATCAATGATTCAAGGTACGCAAGTCTTAATCCATTATATTCAAGGGTCCACTTCTCAGTTGGTAAAGCAAAAAGCTCTTAATCTTGTGGACGTGGATCCAAGCCCCATGGTGGAGTTACATCATATGATGTTATTTTCAATGAAGCATGATTATATTTATAAAGTCCCTGCTCATTATTGCATAATGACCCAGCCCTTGGGGGCTACACTGGTTAAAGTTTTTTTTAGCATCAGGCAATTACAAGTCCCAGGTTGCTGCAAGCATGACAACCCGACACTTGGGGGCTACATAATATGGAGTATTCAGTATTTACTAGTGACTGGGATGAACAACATGGATTTCTTCAAAAGTGGCAGTATTTATATTGAAGCAAGTCTTAAACCATCACTTTGTTCTGCTCAAGACTTGGGGCTATAGGTAATATGGATATAAGGGAGAAAAATCTTCAAATTCTCAGTTTTGAGTAAACCGGATTAACCCGGTGACTGCAACAATCATAACCCGACGTCATCAATAATTATGACCTGGCGACGGCAACAATTATGACCCGGTGCCATCAATATTAATAAACCGGCAATTTTGTTAATATTAAACTGGCAAGTTTTACATCTTCAAACCGGCTGAATATCAGATGAGTATTTCTTTTTTTTTTGCGGGTGAGTATCAGATGAGTATTTCAAGACCAATATTTCTTAAGCCGACGCTTTGGAAGCCTACTCAAGTGGATTATTCTTCACAATATTTCTCCATATTTACCACAATATTATATAAGCACTAAAATTATCGGTAACAGATAGTTTTGTGATAAGGTAATTTGTAACGGGTAACAAGTAATAAAAGTAAATAAGGTGCAGCAAGATGGCCCAATACTTTTTGTAACAGAGGACAAGCCTGGACAAACTCTTATATAAAGGAAAGCGCTCCCAAGGACACATGGGAATTATCGTCAAGCTAGTTTTCATCATGCTCATATGATTCGCGTTCGGTACTTTGATAATTTGATATGTGGCTGGACCGGTGCTTGGGTACTGCCCTTCCTTGGGCAAGCATCCCACTTATGATTAACCCCTATTGCAAGCTTCCTCAACTACAAAAGAAGTATTCAGGTAAACCTAACCATCGCATGCAACATATGGATCCAAATCAGCCCCTCACGAAGCAACTCATAAAGTAGGGTTTAAGCTTCTGTCACTCTAGCAACCCATCATCTACTTATTACTTCCCAATGCCTTCCTCTACGCCCAAACAATGGTGAAGTGTCATGTAGTCGACGTTCACATGAAACCACTAGAGGAAAGACAACATACATCTCATCAAAATATCGAACGAATACCAAATTCACATGACTACTTATAGCAAGACTTCTCCCATGTCCTCAGGAACAAACGTAACCACTCACAAATCATATTCATGTTCATAATCAGAGGGGTATTAATATGCATAAAGGATCTGAACATATGATCTTCCTCCGAATAAACCAACTAGCCTCAACTACAAAGAGTAATCAACACTACTAGCAACCCACCGGTACCAATCTGAGGTTTTGAGACAAAGATTGGATACAAGAGATGAATAGGGTTTGAGATGAGATGGTGCTGGTGAATATGTTGATGGAGATTGACCCCCTCCTGATGAGAGGATCGATGGTGATGACGATGGTGATGATTTCCCCCTCCCGGAGGGAAGTTTCCCTGGCAGAACAGCTCTGCTGGAGCCCTAGATTGGTTCCGCCAAGGTTCCGCCTCGTGGCGGCGGAGTTTCGTCCCGTGAGCTAGCTTATGAATTTTTCCTCGATGAAAGACCTCATATAGCAGAAGGTGGGCATCAGAGAGCTTCCAAGGGGCCCATGAGGAAGGGGGCGCGCCCAGGGGGGTAGGGCGCGCCCCCCGCCCTCGTGGGTGGTGGGTAGCCCCCCTCTAGTACTTCTTTCGCCCAATATTTTTTATATATTCTGAAATGTGCTCCCATGAAATTTCGGGACTTTTGGAGATGTGTAGAACAGGTCTCTAATATCTGCTCCTTTTCCAGCCTAGAATTCCAGCTGTCGGCATTCTCCCTCTTCATGTAAACCTTGTAAAATAAGGGAGAATAGGCATAAGTATTGTGACATAATGTGTAATAACAGCCCATAATGCAATAAATATCAATATAAAAGCATGATGCAGAATGGACGTATCATGCACCTTGAAATCTGAACGCCTGCTTGACTCTCCTTCTCCCTCCGGCAGTCCCACCACTCCACCCCGTGTGGAAAAGATCTGCATGCATGACTCTCCTCCCCCCGTGCTCGTCCAATCCGTTCTGACCAGCAATATTTCCATCCTTCCCTCCCCCGTAATTTACTCCAACAGATATGCCCACGTAGTTGTTACATTAATCACGCAACATATCTTACGGGACGCTGCTTCAGTTACTTAACTAGGTGCATTGGGTCACTGACATGTGGGCCCAATAGGCATCTGGCCCACATGTCAATGACGCAACTGCACCTGCAGTTAAGTAACTAAAGCTCAGTCCAAATCTTACGTAGGTGTGCCATTGCTCGCTATAAATACTGCGCCTCCCACGGTATTCGGAATAACGCTCACATTCATCGCTATCTCCTCCCCTCCCTCTCGCCCCTCCCAATCCCTAGGCGCCCCTCACTGCACCGCACGGACGGTCATGCGTTGTCGTTCCGTTCCTCGCCGCGACTAGTCGATGAGGATGCATCGGTGTTCCTCTCCTTGCCGTGACGCGTCGAGGTGGACGCGTCGGTGTTCCCACTCTCGCCAGCATGCGCGTCTGAGGACGCTTGGCTCCCAGCTACGAGGAGAATGCCGCGTCACCTGCCGAGCCCCCTAGCCTTGAGGATCTTTGGAAAGAAATGGATGTCGCCTTGTGGGAGGCTTTGCCTCCGGCAGAGCATGCCAAAATAGAGGAAGAGAAGCACGCCACGAGGCATGCTGCCTGGCAGGCCTATGTCGCGTCCGAGAGAGTCAGGCATTTGGCTCTTTGGTAGAAGGCTTGTGCGAGGGCCGTGAGGGTGGCGGAGGACGCCCGTGCCAAAGCCCTAAGTGCAGTCGGTCGCAAGCGCCTCATCTACGCTTAGCGGTACGTGGACCGGGTGCACGCTTCCAGCAAGGAGGAGTACCTATTGGCGTCGGATCACCACACTGGTGAGATCGCGCTCGCCCGCAGGCAAGCCGCCAATCAACACCTCGCGAGTTGCGAGGCTGAGGAAGAGGCGTTGTGTCAGCGTGCTGGGAAACGGCCACGCACCAGGGCAGTCGTGGAGCGCCGCAAGCGCTCCTGCGAGCACCATGGCTTTTATTAGGAATAATTTAGTTTCATAAGGAGATCTCATTAGTTTTGGGACGCAAATGATAAATCTCGACAGTTCAGGAATTATTAGCGACCCTAATTAAGTATGTAAAATGAAGAGTTTGGAAACCTTGTGTATCTGTACGCATTTTGTAAGTACGTGCATATAGCACAAACTTTATTATATACTATCGTACTACATGTCTCTCTCTATATATGCTTGCAGACTGTGCTACTACTATTACTTATGTACGTGCAAATGCATGTTTTAACACTATGATGCGGTTTTTGTATAAGTAGAAAAACAGCACTAGTCAAGCTTGTGAAACGATTCAATGCAAAACAAACACAAAAATGCTCATTTGATTAATTACTTTTAGCGTCCTTCTCTGTGGTTATTTCTTTATCGTACTTTGTACGGAGTATCTCACTGGTCGGGAAGGCATGCAAATTCCCAAACTGCTTCCTACACCCTGTATCGAATTTTTTGCCTAACAAGTTGTGCCATGGAATTGGAATTCCAACTTGAGTACTACTACTAGGAGTACCAGGGGCCATTTCTTTTAGGCTTCTAGATTAGTAATCCCATAACTACTACCTCTGTCTTGGTTTATTGGTCCCCATTGTAATTTGTGTCAAATTTTGACCATAAATTTAACTAATGAAATGTTTATGCATGTCACATACACTAGCATTTTATCAGTTAAATCTTTGGTCAAAATTTAGCAAAAATTACAATGGTGACGAATAAACCAGGATGGAGGTACTAGTAGTTTAGAAGCCCAAATAAATGAGTGAGGCGCCTTATGTTACTCTCCACTGTGACTAGTCTTATGGGAAAAGCTGGGGAAGAGACGGCTTATTTTTTAAGCCGCCAAAAGAACTGGCCCTAGGAGTAGTAGCTAGAGATACTAGGAGTAGTAGCTAGGGATCGAGTGTGCGAGATGAATTGGAGAAAGTAAATGGAGAGAGATGAAATGCAAAAAAGACGGAGGGATATGATGGTTGCTTGTCCGTTTATTTTACCAGGCCGCTTATTACTAGGAGTGGTGGGGTTTTGTGATGTGACGTCTTTACTGCTGTGCCATGAGCGGGGTGAGTCTCCCGTGCAGCGCCGCCCTCTACACTAGTACTACCTCGGTCGTGGTTTATTAGTCCCCCAATGAATTTTGACTGAATATTTAACTGACAAAATGTTAGTGCATGTCAACGAAAACTATATCATTGAATTCGTATTTGAACATAGTTTTCAATGATATAATTTTTGGTGACATGCATGAGTATTTATCGTACTATATATAATGTTAGTTAAATTTATGGTCGTACTAATATATAGTAAGGTGCATGTGCGTTGCACGGAATAGTGAAATGCATTGATCGGGGAGTTGTTTATTTTGACAAAGGATGTGGGGGTCATCTCATGTGTAATGACTATCGATAGGTTTCTTCGGATATTATTTCTTCTCTAGAGCTCACAAACATCCAGTGAAATAGATAAAAAAGTATCTTTTTCAAACCAAAGCGTTCAACTGTTCAACCTGCATCCAAAACTTGTGAAGAAACAACACTTATTGTGCTTTGCAAGAAATGATCATTAAAAATTAGTTTTTGAGTATCGATTGTTATACATGTTGGCTACAGATGACATGGCACATTCTTATAGTCAACAGTTGTCTATACTATTAAGTATTAACCATGCTCTTATACACCTAGATGTAGGGATTAAATCAGTATGACTTGAAGGGGGAAGAGGAGATGTAAGAAATGGTTCATCATAAGTCTTTCACCAGTACTGTAGTAAAAATTCTCATTTAATCTCATAAATGGCAAGTGAGAACTCTAATGGAGCAAAAGCATACATGGAAGATTCTAGACTAAACCATAAATGGATACACTTTTATTCAAGCGCGATACTCTAATAAAGCAAGATCTTGCATGGAAGGTTCTATACTATATGAATAAGAAGTCTCCACATGCTTAGACAGCAGATTACATTGAGCGAGGAATAATGATCAACATTTAACTTGGTAATGCATATGTCCAGATGAACCTCCTTGGAGTCCCCGTGCACCATCTTGGGGGGGGGGAATCATACCATGCGTCTTCCATGTCCACATCGACAGGAACGGAGCAGCTCAGCATAGTCCAAGTCAGCATGATGGAGGTGGTGTGGACGCCCACGTACCTCTGAGGGGCAGTAACAGTGAGCACGCACCCGTACAACGGCCTCGTGTCAGCGTCAGCGGCGTTGCCCCTGATGCACACTACAGAGACTGGGCTACGACCTGCGCGGGCCTCGACGGTGCCCACGATCAAGAGGAAGACGCTGCCGTCCTTCCCCGAGACTAGCAGGCAGCGGTGATCCTCTAGCGACTCCGGCACGGCGAACGGGTAGCACGTCTCGTACTTGATGTTCACCGCCATGGGCCAGTAGTGATCGACGGGAGTGGTTGGACATATTACATCGACCAGGCCACCCATGAAACGGGAGTGGCTGTAGAGGACGTTGCGCCAGTTGAATATATGAGCAAGTTACTACGAGATTTAATATAAATAAGCACAAAATAAATCATGACGGCTATAACAGAGATTAAACTAATCATGTGGACTAGCATAGTAGATGAATAGATTGAATTTAGGACACAGACTAGGAAGATGAATTCTACCACGATTTCAAACAGGAAGGACAGAAACACATATAGTGCAACGGGAGCAGCACCGCTGGCGTTGAGGTTGTCGCCCATGTCGTTGAGGAAGAGGTTGCCGAGGTCAGGGAAGAAGTCATCGTCGATGAAGTCATCGCTGCCAACAGTCGCGTGAGTGCACTCCCCAAATTCCAATAGCGCCCGCCGAATGGAGAGAAGGAGGGAGTGGCTGTAGGGGACGTTATGGCCGCCGAATGGAGCGCAGGAGTAGCAAACGAAGCAGTAGATGGTGCTCCTCCCTAGTCTCTATCTCTACTCTTATCTATACTACTTTTTTTCTTATAAAAAACCCAAGTTTGTGATGATGGTGTGCATGCCATCTTGTAATATAGACTGTCTGATCTATATCTAACGGATAGAAAGTAAAGTATGACAATTTTACAAAAGATACCCACACCTCTCTCCACATTTACAGATAGACATCAAAGTATAAAAAGGAAGTCTCTAGAACAATCTAGCATGGTGGCCACTATGCCTGCCGGTGCCGACCATCCCCATGCCTCCGCCCGGTCCGACCACCAGTCACCACCATGCCCCACTCCTCCTCACCTTATCTCTCATCTTTCTCGAGATACCATTTTTCCAATGAAATTCTCGAGGTACCATTTTTCCGATAAAATTCTCGAGATATCATTAGTTTTTACACGTGGGATTACTCCTGCATGGGTCAATCACAATAGGTGTTTTGTAAGAAAATGCATCTTGATGTTCCATGCAATGCACATGCATCTTGCTATTTTTTTTGCATATAATTCCAAACACCATGTAAACACGGTCCCTAACCATTTCACAACTATGTTTGTATCATTGTTAGTGGTCAGTCGGTGCAAGTTATAGCCCCGGGTGTTTTAACCTTTTTTAGTAATGATATCTGGTGATTGTTCGCCACAATCTCAATCCTGGCGAATCCCACATAACCGTCAGATTTCCATCTGATGGTGGCCTGTTTGTATGCCATAGTATTTGATAAAACCGCCACCCTTACACACATACTATAACTGCGTCGCGGGCGTTTGCAACTGCCATGTCTTCCAGTGAACGTTTGCTGGGGATTGGAGTTAGCACCGATGGCGGTTCCTAGTCATTCCATGCTCGGGCATTAAAGTTTGTAACTATTTATATTAGAATATGCTACTCCTCCGGTGCTAGTAGTAGAGCAGAGTCATACTCCACTGCTCCATATGCAAACTAGGGCATGGTAGTAGGTACTATAGGTAGTACTAGTACTGTGATCACTCAAGCAAGTTATCTGGCATCGATATGACCCTACGCTGCTGGTATGTGTCTCGTAAGTCAAGTGCATGTTGTAGGCATCATCACATGTCCACTTCCCGCGTCACATATTCGCTTCTCCATCTTTGTCCACACATAATCGTCCAATCTTCCATCCCTACTAAGGCACCTCCCCCCTGTTCCGAAACCCAAGCACTAACAATGGCATAACCGAGCAGCGTCCGCCGAAAGAGTGGCTGGAATTCGCTCCCCACAGAGTTTATCAAGCTCATTGTTTCGTGTGTGGACAATCTCAGTACCATGCCGCTCGCCGCGTGCTCGTCAGGGCTGTACCGTTTACTCAAAGCCCTCAGGCTGGAGCTTTTTAAGCCAGCTCTTGCTGATGCTGCCTGATCTTCATAAACGGCGTGTCACATAGCATAACGGTCATAGGGTGGCGAGCATCAAGCCCCTTGACAACAATCTGATCCCTGTCACCCTCAACTACATTAACGATATGTACTGGGTCGACATGAACACGTCTTGGATGGTGCTCGTCGACGATCACGGCAGCTAGATGCTCGTGGAGGTCTACACCCGGCGATTGATCCCCTTTTCTTCGATTAACACTACACTGCTTTGGCACCGCGGCCTAGAATACTCGGAATCTTACAGTACCCAACATGATACCAAGTTTGATTTGCTCAAGGTTGTAATCTGCCAAGTGCCCACAAGATCTGTGAATTATAAAGACTTCAGGCTAATTGCGTTCTTCAACCGCGGTCTCACCTATCTGATAGGTCATTGAGGTAAGTGGACAAATCTGCACGTCCATCGCAGGATCATACATCCTCCATGGTTATTGTCGCTGTCAAAACTGGCAGATCTCAGGTAGGGGGTCCCGAACTGTGCGTCTAAGGATTGATGGTAACAGGAGACAGGGACACGATGTTTTACCCAGGTTCGGGCCCTCTCGATGGAGGTAATACCCTACGTCCTGCTTGATTGTCTTTGATGAGTATGGGGTTACAAGAGTGGTACTACCACGAGGTCATAATGGCTAAACCCTAATTGTCTAGCCTATATGATTATGAATGCCTCTACGGACTAAACCATCCGGTTTATATAGACGCCAGAGGGAGCTAGGGTTGTACAAAGTCGGTTTACAGAGAAAGGAATATTCATATCCACATGCTAAGCTTGCCTTACACACCAAGGAGAGTCCCATCTGGACATAGGAGAAAATCTTTTGTCTTGTATCTTTACGGTCCATTAGTCCAACCCATGTCATATAGCCCGGACGCCCGAGGACCCCTTAATCTAGGACTCCCTCAGTAGCCCCCGAACCAGGCTTCAATGACAGTGTGTCCGGCGCGCATGTTATCTTCGGCATTGCAAGGCGGGTTCCTCCTCCGAATACTTCAAAGCATCTAACCCAAAGAGTTATATTCAGCTGTTCATTTAATGTCATACCCTTTGGCTCCTGCACCTCTGTCTCTTCTTAAATGTTGGGATGGAATCTCGATGTACAACCCCCCTAGCTGGGTAAGCTTTTGATCCAAAATCTTATTCAATCCTTGTCTTAAGCCACAACTAGTTGGACTCAAACCGACCATCTTTAACAGGAATGGCGGAAGGCTACCGCGGGGATCTATAGCCCCACTTTATAGCCGGAGAATCATATTCGGGACCTAGATCCCGGATTTGAGGACGATCCAGATATATTTGTAGAGCTTAAGGAGGGGGTCTTCTATCAGGCGAGCTATGATGGCACAGAGGTGGCCATTGTAGCTGATTACCCTGGTCTCCTGCCATCTTCCCACGTAAGTGCACAGGGAGCATCTCCTCCAAAAGAGCTTCCTCGTTATGCCTCACCCACCACACTGTCTCGTGCTCCGAAGGGGAGGCGCTCGGCGCGCCATGCTGCACCGGAGGCGTCTCATAAGAGAGCGGCGCCTGCGCCGGGCGGATCTTCGAAGAGGAAGGTAGATGACAACACGGCCGCACCTTCATCAAAGAGGTATGGACTCGAATACCCCCCTGGCAGTCACATCGAACTGTCACATTGTCTGCTGTGTTTTATCAGGAAGAGTGTTCGCCGGACTATGTCCGGGGATCCTGCTGGTCGCGCCTCCACCAATCAGGTTCCAGACCCTGCCTCTGGGGCGGGGGTTGATACGGGAGTGACGCCGGATTGCCCTCCTTTAGAGGATTCGAATGATCTGTCCGTCACGAACTCTAAAGTAGAGAGCGCCATGAATCATCGGTGACGGAGGGCCGCTCTTCACGACCCTAGCTTTACTGAAGAGGCGTTCAATGCCTTCAGCTCAGCTGATGCATACATCTGAGCTGCTCGGGATGGGCTTGCCAGAGCCACTAACCAGTATTTGAAAGATATGTGGGTAAGTATGCATTGTATAAATCTGGTAACCATATACCAGTAGCTCCCGAGACTTGAAGCAGTTGAAACGACTGATTTAAGGATCATTTTATAAACAGGCACTCACGGAGAAGAAGAACATGCTATCTCAGGAGCTGGAATAGTGCCGGACCCAGCTAACTGCTGTTACTGGGGAAGTCCAAGAAGGCACCGAAGGGTAAGGTTCCCTTCTATTTGGAAAATGTAATCATGTGCCAGTCGTGTTTATATGAAGAAATATTGTTGCATTATACAATGGCAGGCTCGTTGGCTGAGATGGAAGAGAAGCTAAAGGCTGTAAAAGCGGAGAAGGAACATGCCGAAAGGCAAGAGGCTGCTGGTCAACGTGTACTGACACAGACCAGGGACGAAAAGAACAAGCTACATGATGCCAATACCCAGCTCGGCGAAGAGCTGAAGGATGTGCGGGCCCAACTAGCGGATGCTGTAAAGGAGAACAAAAAGCTGTGAGGCGACATATTCAGTATGCCTTTCAACTTTGTTGTCGTATAGTTCGCTGGGGCGGATTCTGATAAGTTTATTCCTGTAGGTATTTTGACTGGGCGGCCCGAAGAAGAGGCATCCAGCTTCCAAGGCGATCTATTACAAGAGTTGTCCGAAGTGTATGAGTGAGCTCGGAAAGCGATGCGGAGCATTGCCAAGGCTTTATGGACATCCGCATCCCCTCCAGGAAGTATGGAGGATCTTGAGAAGCTTTTCAAGGGAGCTCGACGCCGCTTCAGATTATGGAAGATATTTGCTTGCCGGGAAGGCGCACGAGAGGCCTGTGCCATGGTGAAAACACGGTATACCGGACTTGATCCAAATCATATGGCCCGGGTCGGACCTCAGGGGTCAGATGGACAAGAGATTCTGGTGAGCTTGGTATATGACCAAGTAAACATAGCCGTGAAGTTTTCACAATGGCACTGTAAGCTAGACAGCCTATTAGACGGTATAGAGGAAGAAGTTTTTGAGTCCACGTGACTGTGTACTTCAATTGACAATTTTGTCCCTTAGCCGAATTGTAAAATGATTTTCATGGCAGACCTTTTTGCTTCGACCTCCGGACCCGAAGGTGCGGAGTGTTTCTAAATACCGGGCCAGCAATAAATACCGGGGCATGCGTGGAAACCAGGCGTAGGGGTCATAATTGCTTGAACAGACAAGTTGTATTCAGCTAGCTATGTTATATTACTTATTGATTGTTAGAAACATATTCCAGAGAGAATAGTTCCATTAAGGGTTCCTTTCCCTGGGTGAACATGCGTTAGTAAGCATGCCCGAACTGTGATTAGAAAAATTACAGTATACATAATATTTGGTGGTTCATAGTGTAACGAGGGTAAAACATCTTTAGTCCGCCGACTGACTATTCCCTTAAGAACGCTAGCTTTCGGCTTCACCCGGTCTGAGGTACAAGTCCAGATGACCCGACTGTAACAATCACAGAGGTGCTCCCTTTATGCCCTAGCCGAACTAACGGGAATGTAGGGCATAAGCACAGGAGCCAGGCAACCTAGCTTGGCAAAAACTTAAGTCATAAAGGTGCATATCATGGCGAAGAAAAGGTATATATGAGAAAAGGACATATATGCAGCGAGCTTGATGCTCGGAAAAATGATAAGAAGCTTCTGTAAAAGAAGCCCCCAGGTGTTATGGTCATGTACATTTAAGGATGTGTACCTCATTAGTGTGCGATCTAGCCGCACAAGAGCTATAAAGCTAAATAAAAATATGTAAAGAGAGAGAAAATGGAAAGAGCAGAAAAAGAAAAACGAACAATGAGTCTGGCTCTAGGCGTAGAGTCTTCGGAGTCTGGCGGCATTCCACGGGTTCGGCTCTAAGCGATTGTCCGATGAGTCACTCAGACGGTACGCACCTCCATTGAGAACTTCATCTATAATGAAGGGACCTTCCCACTTGGGCTTGAGTTTGTCCTTTTTCTTTTCTGGCAAGCGTAGAACAAGTTCACCAACATTGTAGGTATTGGCCCGCACCTCCTTGCTTTGGTATCTGCGAACTTGTTGTTAATTGAATGTGGAACGGGCTTTTGCAACATCGTGCTCCTCCTCTAGGGCATCTAGACTGTCCTGCCGATCTAGCTTGGCTTCTCTCTCTTTGTACATGCGCAATCGAGGTGAATCATGAATAATGTCGGAAGGCAAAACGGCCTCCGCGCCGTACACCATGAAAAATGGTGTGCAACCGGTAGTGCAATTTGGCGTGGTCCGCAACCCCCAGAGTACGGAGTCGATCTCCTCAACCTTGTGTTTGTCTGACTCTCTTAAAGATCGTACTAGTCTGGGATTAATGCCGCTCATGATAAGACCATTAGCTTTTTCGACTTGACCGTTTGTTTGGGAGTGATAGACAGAGGCATAATCAAGCTTGATGCCCAGGTTAGCACACCATTTTTTCACTTTGTCGGCTGTAAAATTGGAGTCGTTATCGGTGATGATGTTGTGTGGGACACCATAACTGTGTATGATGCCGGATATAAAGTCTATCACTGGTCCGGCTTCGGTCGTTTTAACTGGCTTGGCCTCTATCCACTTAGTGAATTTATCTACCATGACCAGCAAATATTTTTTCTTATGGCTTCCCCCTTTGAGGGGTCCGGCCATATCAAGCCCCCAGACCGCGAAAGGCCAAGTAATGGGGATTGTCTGTAAGGCGGTAGCTGGCATATGGCTTTGATTGGTGAAAAGCTGGCATCCCACACGATGTTGGACAAGGTCCTGTGCATCTGCTCGGGCCGTCGGCCAGAAGAAACCGGTACGGAAGGCCTTGCTTACAAGAGCCGCTGCAGCGTGGTGACCACTAAGACCAGCATGGATTTCGGCATGAGTTGTCGTCCTTCTTCTTCGGAGATACATCATTGAAGTATTCCAGTAGCACTCTTCTTGTAGAGCTCTCCTTCATGAACCTTGTAGGCTTTCGAGCGCCGAACAATGCATCGAGCCTCATTGTGGTCCTCAGGGAGCTCTTGCCTATTAAGGTAGACCAAGAAGGGTTCGGTCCATGGGGCAATTACTGCCATTATTAGGTGGGCCGATGGTGTTGTTTCGTTGGCTGAGCCCCCAATAATATCGGAATTGTGTTCGTATTCTTGGGGTATAACCGGATCCGGACTAGGGTTGCTGCTCTCATCCTGCCACACCACGGATGGCTTGAAGAGCCTTTCCAAAAAGATGTTAGGTGGGACGGGGGCATGCTTGGTGCCCATGCGAGCAAGGACTGATACGTCTCCAACGTATCTATAATTTTTGATTGCTCCATGCTATATTATCTACTGTTTTGGACTATATTGGGCTTTATTTTCCACTTTATATTATTTTTGGGACTAACCTATTAACCGGAGGCCCAGCCCAGAATTGTTGTTTTTTGCCTATTTCAGTGTTTCGGAGAAACATAATATCAAACGGAGTCCAAACAGAATGAAACCTTCGGAAACGTGATTTTCTCATCAGATAAGATCCAGGAGACTTGGACCCTCCATCAAGAAAGCCACGAGGCGGTCACGAGGGTGGAGGCCCCTCCTAGGGCGCGCCCCCTGCCTCGTGGGCCCCTCGAAGCTCCACCGACATACTTCTTCCTCATATATATACCTACGTACCCCCAAATGATCGGGGACGGAGCCAAAAACCTAATTCCACCACCGCAACTTTCTGTGTCCACGAGATCCCATCTTGGGGCCTGTTCCGGAGCTCCGCCGGAGGGGGCATCGATCACGGAGGGCTTCTACATCATCATCCAAGCCCCTCCGATGAAGTGTGAGTAGTTTACTTCAGACCTACAGGTCCATAGTTAGTAGCTAGATGGCTTCTTCTCTCTCTTTGGATCTCAATACAATGTTCTCCCCCTCTCTCGTGGAGATCTATTCGATGTAATCTTCTTTTTGCGGTGTGTTTGTTGAGACCGATGAATTGTGGGTTTATGATCAAGTCTATCTATGAATAATATTTGAATCTTCTCTAGATTCTTTTTCTTATGATTGGTTATCTTTGCAAGTCTCTTGGAATTATTAGTTTGGTTTGGCCTACTAGATTGGTTGTTCTTGCCATGGGAGAAGTGCTCAGCTTTGGGTTCGATCTTGCGGCGTCCTTTCCCAGTGACAAAAGGGGCAGCAAGGCACGTATTGTATCGTTGCCATCGAGGATAACAAGATGGGGTTTTTATCATATTGCATGAAACTATCCCTCTACATCATGTCATCTTGCTTAAGGCGTTACTCTGTTTTTAACTTAATACTCTAGATGCATGCTGGATAGCGGTCGATGAGTGGAGTAATAGTAGTAGATGCAGGCAGGAGTCGGTCTACTTGTCTCGGACGTGATTCCTATATACATGATCATACCTAGATATTCTCATAACTATGCTCAATTCTGTCAATTACTCAACATTAATTTGTTCACCCACCGTAGAATACTTATGCTCTTGAGAGAAGCCACTAGTGAAACCTATGGCCCCCGGGTCTCTTTCTCATCATATCAATCTCCATCACTTTATTATTGCTTTGCTTTTACTTTGCTTTTACTTTTTACTTTGCATCTCTATACCAAAAATACCGAAAAATATTATTTATCATCTCTATCAGATGTCACTTTCGTAAGTGACCGTGAAGGGATTGACAACCCCTAAGCGTGTTGGTTGCGTTGAGCTATTTTTTTTGTGTAGGTACGAGGGACTTGCACGCAGCCTCCTACTGGATTGATACCTTGGTTCTCAAAAACTAAGGGAAATACTTACGCTACTTTGTTGCATCATCCTCTCCTCTTCGGGGGTAATCCAATGCAGTGCTCAAGAGGTAGCAAGAAGAATTTCTGGCGCTGTTGTCGGGGAGGTCTACCCAAAAGTCAACATACCAAGTACCCATCACAATCCCTATCTCCCGCATTACATTATTTGCCATTGCCTCTCGTTTTCCTCTCCCCCACTTCACCCTTGCCATTTTATTCACCCTCTCTCTCTATCCTCCCTCTCTTTCTCTATTTGCCTCTTTTTGCCTGTTTGCTTTTTGTTTGCTCGTGTGTTGGATTGCTTGTTTGTCGCGATGGCTCAATATAATACTAAATTGTGTGACTTCAGCAATACCAACAATAATGATTTCCTTAGCACTCCAATTTCTCCTCTTACCGATGCTGAATCTTGTGAAATTAATGTTGCTTTGCTGAATCTTGTCATGAAACATCTGTTTTCCGACCTTCCTAGTGAAGATGCCGCTACCCATCTTAATAGCTTCGTTGATTTGTGTGACATGCAAAAGAAGAAAGATGTCAATAATGATATTGTTAAATTTAAGCTATTTCCTTTTTCGCTTAGAGATCGTGCTAAAGCCTGGTTTTCATCTTTGCCTAAAAATAGTATTGATTCATGGAACAAGTGCAAAGATGCTTTTATCTCTAAGTATTTTCCTCCCGCTAAGATCATCTCTCTTAGAAACGATATTATGAATTTTAAGCAACTTGATCATGAACATGTTGCACAAGCTTGGGAGAGAATGAAATTAATGATACATAATTTCCCTACTCATGGTTTGAATTTATGGATGATTACACAAAAAATTTATGCTGGATTGAATTTTGCTTCTAGAAATCTTTTAGATTCGGCCGCGGGAGGCACTTTTATGGAAATCACTTTAGGAGATGCTACTAAACTAATAGATAATATTATGGTTAATTATTCTCAATGCCATACTGAAAGATCTACTAATAAAAAGGTGCATGTGATAGAAGAAATTAATATTTTGAGTGGAAAGATGGATGAACTTATGAAATTAGTTGCTAATAAGAGTGTTTCTTCTGATCCTAATGATATGCCCTTGTCTACTTTGATTGAGAATAACAATGAATCTATGGATGTGAATTTTGTTGGTAGGAACAATTTTGGTAACAATGCGTATAGAGGAAATTTCAATCCTAGGCCTTATCCTAGTAATCCCTCTAATAATTATGGTAATTCCTACAACAATTCTTATGGAAATTATAATAAGATGCCCTCTGATTTTGAATCTAATATTAAAGAATTTATTACTTCGCAAAAGAATTTTAATGCTATGATTGAAGAAAAATTGCTTAAGATTGATGATTTGGCTAGGAACGTTGATAGAATTGCTCTTGATGTTGATTCTTTGAAACTTAGATCTATTCCACCTAAGCATGATATCACTGAGTCTCTCAAAGCCCTGAGAATTTCCATTGATGAGTGCAAGGAAAGAACCGCTAGGACGCGTGCTATGAAAGATGCCTTTATTAAAGCGTGTTCTTCTAGTTCCTATGAAAATAATGATGAAGATATAAAAGTTATTGATGTGTCCCCTATTAAATCTTTGTTTTGCAATATTAATCTTGATAATGATGGGACTGAATATGATCCACCTTTACCTAGAAGGCGTTCTAAAAATTCGGAGTGTTTAGATCTTGATGGTGAAATTGATAAAAGTGGGATTAAAAGAAATAAAACCCTAGATGATGCTAAACCCACTATATTGGATTTCAAGGAATTTAATTATGAAAATTGCTCTTTAATTGATTGTATTTCCTTGTTGCAATACTTGCTAAAATCTCCTCATGCTTATAGTCAAAATAAAGCCTTTACCGAACATATCGTTGATGCCTTGATGCAATCTTATGAAGAAAAACTTGAGTTGAAAGTTTCTATCCCTAGAAAACTTTATGATGAGTGGTAACCTACTATTAAAATTAAAATTAAAGATTATGAGTTTTATGCTTTGTGTGATTTGGGTGCTAGTGTCTCTACTATTCCCAAAACTTTGTGTGGTTTGCTAGATTTCCGTGATTTTGATGATTGCTCTCTAAACTTACATCTTGCGGATTCCACAATTAAGAAACCTATGCGAAAAATTAATGATGTTCTTATTGTTGCAAATAGGAATTATGTGCCCGTAGATTTCATCGTTCTTGATATAGATTGCAATCCTTCTTGCCCTATTATTCTTGGTAGACCTTTCCTTAGAACGGTTGGTGCGATTATTGATATGAAGGAAGGGAATATTAGATTTCAATTTCCACTAAAAAAGGGCATGGAACACTTCCCTGGAAAGAAAATAGAATTACCATATGAATCTATCATGAGAGCCACTTATGGATTGCCTACCAAAGATGGCAATACCTAGATCTATTCTTGCTTGTTATGCCTAGCTAGGGGCGTTAAACGATAGCGCTTGTTGGGAGGCAACCCAATTTTATTTTTATTCCTTGCTTTTTGCTCATGTTTAGTAATAATTTAGTCTCTGTTTTGGTTGTGTTTTTTGTGTTCAATTAGTGTTTGTTCCAAGTAGAACCGTTGGGAAGACTTGGGGAAAGTCTTGTTGAACTTGCTGTAAAAAAACAGAAACTTTAGCGCTCACGAGAACTGCTGTCATTTTTATTTGGAGAGTGATATTTAGTTAATTATTTTTGAAGATGATTAATAGATAAATTCCTCACGTCCAGCAATCTATTTTAGAATTTTTGGGGTTCCAGATCTAGCGCTAGCTACAGATTACTACAGACTGTTCTGTTTTTGACAGATTCTGTTTTTCGTGTGTTGTTTGCTTATTTTGATGAATCTATGGCTAGTAAAATAGTTTATAAAACATAGCGAAGTTGGAATACAGTAGGTATAACACCAATATAAATAAAGAATGAGTTCATTACAGTACCTTGAAGTGGTCTTTTGTTTTCTTTCGCTAACGGAGCTCACGAGATTTTCTACTTTAAGTTTTGTGTTGTGAAGTGTTCAAGTTTTGGGTAAAGATTTGATGTATTATGGAACAAGGAGTGGCAAGAGCCTAAGCTTGAGGATGCCCATGGCACCCCCAAGATAATCTGAGGACACCTAAAATCCAAAGGTTGGGGATGCCCCGGAAGGCATCCCCTCTTTCGTCTACTTCTATCGATAACTTTACTTGGAGCAATATTTTTATTCACCACATGATATGTGTTTTGCTTGGAGCGTCTTTTATGATTTGAGTCTTTGCTTGTTAGTTTACCACAATCATCCTTGATGTACACACCTTTTGAGAGAGCCATACATAATTTGGAATTTGATAGAATACTCTATGTGCTTCACTTATATCTTTTGAGCTTTATAGTTTTACTCTAGTGCTTCACTTATATCTTTTTGAGTTTTACAGTTTTGCTGTAGTGCTTCACTTATATCTTTTAGAGCACGGTGGTGGATATGTTTTATAGAAACTATTGATTTCTCATGCTTCACTTAGATTATTTTGAGAGTCTTAATAGCATGGTAACTTGCTTAAAATCCTAATATGCTTGGTATGCAAGATTAATAATAAAACTTTCTTATGAGTGTGTTGAATACTAAGAAAAGTTTGATGCTTGATGATTGTTCTGAGATATGGAGGTAATAATATCAAAGTCATGCTAGTTGAGTAGTTGTGAAATTGAGAAATACTTGTGTTGAGGTTTGCAAGTCCCGTAGCATGCACGTATGGTAAACGTTATGCAATAAATTTGAAACATGAGGTGTTATTTGATTGTCCTCCTTATGAGTGGCAGTCAGGGACGAGCGATGGTCTTTTCCTACCAATCTATCCCCCTAGGAGCATGCGCATAGTGCCGAGGTTTTTGATGACTTGTAGATTTTTGCAATAAGTATGCGAGTTCTTTATGACTAATGTTGAGTCCATGGATTATACGCACTCTCATCCTTCCATCCTTGCTAGCCTCTTCGGTACCGTGCATTGCCCTTTCTCACATTGAGAGTTGGCGCAAACTTCGCCGATGCATCCAAACCCCGTGATATGATACGCTCTTTCACACATAAACCTCCTTATATCTTCCTCAAAACAACCACCATACCTACCTACTATGGCATTTCCATAGCCATTCCGAGATATATTGCCATGCAACTTTCCATCATTCTGTTCATCATGACACATTCATTATTGTCATATTGCTTAGCATGATCATGTAGTTGACATAGTATTTGTGGCAAAGCCACCGTTCATAATTCTTTCATACATGTCACTCTTGGTTCATTGCATATCCCGGTACACCACAGGAGGCATTCATATAGAGTCATCTTTGTTCTAGTATCGAGTTGTAATCATTGAGTTATAAATAACTAGAAGTGTGATGATCATCATTATTAGAGCATTCTCCCAAGTGAGGAATAAAAAAAGGCCATAAAAAGAGAAGGCCCCAAAAAAAGAGAAAGGCCATAAAAAAGAAAAGGCCCAAAAATGAGAGAAAAAGAGAGAAGGGACAATGTTACTATCCTTTTACCACACTTGTGCTTCAAAGTAGCACCATGATCTTCATAGTAGAGAGTCTCTCTTATTATCACTTTCATATACTAGTGAGAATTTTTCATTATAGAACTTGGCTTGTATATTCCAACAATGGGCCTCCTCAAGTGCCCTAGGTCTTCATGGGCAAGCAAGTTGGATGCACACCCACCAGTTTCTTTTGTTGAGCTTTCATACATTTATAGCTCTAGTGCATCTGTTGCATGGTAATCCCTACTCCTTGCATTAACATCAATCGGTGGGCATCTCCATAGCCCATTGATTAACCTCATTGATGTGAGACTTTCTCCCTTTTTTGTCTTCTCCACATAACCCCCCTCATTATATTCTATTCCACCCATAGTGCTATGTCCATGGCTCGCGCTCATATATTGCGAGAAAGTTTATAGGTTTGAGATTACTAAAGTATGAAACAATTGCTTGGCTTGTCATCGGGGTTGTGCATGATGAGAGCATTCTTGTGTGACAAAAATGAAACATGACTAAACTATATGATTTTGTAGGGATGAACTTTCTTTGGCCATGTTATTTTGAGAAGACATAATTGCTTAGTTAGTATGCTTGAAGTATTATCATTTTTATGTCAATATGAACTTTTGTCTTGAATCTTTCGGATCTGAATATTCATACCACAATTAAGAAGAATTACATTAAAATTATGCCAAGTAGCACTCACATCAAAAATTCTTTTTATCATTTACCTACTCGACGGCGAGCAGGAATTAAGCTTGGGGATGCTTGATACGTCTCCAACGTATCTATAATTTTTTTATTCCTCCATGCTATATTATCTACTGTATTGGACTATATTGGGTTTTATTTTCCACTTTTATATTATTTTCGGGACTAACCTATTAACCGGAGGCCCACCCAGAATTGTTGTTTTTTGCCTATTTCAGTGTTTCGGAGAAACAGAATATCAAACAGAGTCCAAACGGAATGAAACCTTCGGAAACATGATTTTCTCATCACATAAGATCCAGGAGACTTGGACGCTCCGTCAAGAAAGCCACGAGGCGGTCACGAGGGTGGAGGGCGCCCCCCTAGGGCACGCCCCCTGCCTCGTAGTCCCCTCGAAGCTCCACCGACGTACTTCCTCCTCCTATATATACCTACAACGATCGGGGACGGAGCCAAAAACCTCAGACCCACAGCCTTAGAGTGTTCTCTTACGTTGATTGTTTGAAGCGAAAGTCTCGAAGACCGTCAGTACTCTGAGATCATCATCTTCCAGAAAGTGTGGCTCTGAGGTATTTTTGGTGAGGATATCATCGCAACTCTAGGCTACTTGTCGGAGTACCAACATGCTCTAAGGCTGTGGGTTGGTTCGGTATCCGGTGTCATGTGTATTTTGCATGGCCTATCAAGCCATCCTTCAAGAACGGTGCCACGTCCCGTAATGGGTTTAATTTTCTTTCCTACGGGGTCGGGTGCTCCACGAGGGTGCATCCTTTTTGCACGCCAGGGAGGTGGCGTGAAGGCTGGTGGTTCCCAACGAGTTGTTTGAGTTTTCCAGGCACTTTCCATTGCGCGGTACTTCTGTACTATGGTTGCCAAGTCAGCGAAGTGCAGTATACGACGGTGGTTGAGGGCGTTGAGGATTCCTTTGTCCGTGCAATTATTGCGGAATGCTGAAATCGCGTCCTCATCGTGGCAATCTTTAACCTTGTCCTTGACAAGGAGGAATCTAGCCCAGAAGTGATGGACTGTTTCCTGAGGCTGCTACCGTATGTACATGAGGTCGCATATATCCGGGGGACCAGAATTGCTTGGCGAATATTTCTTGTGGTGGGTGGGTTGCGTAAAATCTGTACCCTGACCCAATGTGGAGTCCGGGGTTTGAAGAACTTCTGAGTTTATCAGTTCGGGATTCGGGATGTCTAATGATTCCTTAGGCTCTACGACTGATTATAAGTTCGGAGGACCGGGAGTGTCACCCTGCAGATTAGTATCCGGCTCTATGAGCTCGAAAACCCGAGCATAGATTGTTTTCAGTATAGGGGAAGAGATGTTGTTGCTTTTCTCCTCTACGACCACTATTTGATGGGTGATCGGTGCAGATTTGATTTCTCTCCGATCGGGTTTAAGCCCAATTTGATCATAGTCCGTAGCGACTCCCAGGGCGGCGATGCGATCCAGGAGTTTGTTTAAGGATGACAAATCCGCCGGATCCATCTGCTTGGAGTATTCGGAGTCGACACGGAGACGATTTTCGATGACTTGGGAAGTCATCATTGGCTTAAAGGCCGAACAGGTGGCCATGGTAAAGCTGCCCAGCCGGAGGGTTTGGCCTGAGGCTAGGGCTCCTCCGGAAGTAACACCGTCCTTGATAACAAGGCGGGCCATCAATCCTGTTGTCGACGCAACAGAGGAACTCTCAGTGAAAGCACCAATGTCGGTGTCAAAAACCGGCAGATCTCGGGTAGGGGGTCCCGAACTGTGCGTCTAAGGATTGATGGTAATATGAGACAAGGGGAACGATGTTTTACCCAGGTTCGGGCCCTCTCGATGGAGGTAATACCCTACGTCCTGCTTGATTGTCTTTGATGAGTATGGGGGTTACAAGAGTTGATCTACCACAAGATCATAATGGCTAAACCCTAATTGTCTAGCCTGTATGATTATGATTGCCTCTATGGACTAAACCCTCCGGTTTATATAGACACCGGAGGGGGCTAGGTTTGTACAAAGTCAGTTTACAGAGAAAGGAATATTCATATCCGCATGCTAAGCTTGCCTTACATGACAAGGAGAGTCCCATCCAGACACGGGAGAAAATCTTCTATCTTGTATCTTTACGGCCCATTAGTCCGGCCCATGTCATATAGCCCGGACGCCCGACGACCCCTTAATCTAGGACTCCCTTAGTTCTCTGATGCCATTGAACACAAGGGCTTCATTTACGTTGTCGACTCCTTCTATGGCTGGACGTATTGCTGGCCTACTCATGTCATCGCTACAAACGGTTGTTACAGCAGTATGTTACTTTCCTATGATATCATGATGGCTTGCTTATATTAATGTCAACATTTACTGGAAAAAATTTCATGCTCGTGACGTGCTGTTCTTAAGACTGACTACAATAAGAGCCCTTTTCTATTTGACTCCAACTTGATATGATTTTGTAGGCCGCCTGGTGTCCCTACCCTTCCTAATCCCAAAACCTTTCATAGAAAAGCGGCATGGTAATTGTAGGTGGTTCCTGGATCGATCAGACGACGGTGAACAATTGATGATCGTTCGATGTGTTGTTTCGCGGAATACAATCACAGTCACTGCAAGGTCTTTGAGCAGGATCCCAGCTTCTCTGGGCCTTCAGGATTTTTTGACTGGAGGCTCTTAAGTAGCCTTGGTACACGCTCTCTGTTTCTCGTACTGAATTATCTGATTAACTAGGAGATAACCAACGACAAGGATCATGATGGCAGCGCAGTTTCGTTCATCAGGCAAAATTGTGTGTACACAGCGTACCATGCGTCTCTGCATGCACCATACCCTGATATGTGTCGCCACGCTCTGCAGCCCAAAGTAGGAGAGACACTTGCAAGTATTAGACTTCGAACTTTTGGCTGCAGTTTCCCCCATCAGGTACCCATCTGGTTCAAGTCGTCAGCCAATCTCCATAGCTTAATAAATAGTAACGTCTAACTGAGCCAGTTAGTTAGATGCGTACACTTGGTGTGGTAGGATCTTTATTTAGTTTGATGCATACACTTGTTCTTTTTTGGTAGCCCTTTTGTAATGATGGCTGATGTTTGGTTTGGAAGGGACAGTTGCGTCTTTACTCTTCTGGCTTGCTTACTGCTTCTGTTGCACCCCAGCCCTGGTTGCTGCTGCTGCTGTTTTCAATGTACAATCAGTAGTATATTTCGTCTGTTGGTTGAGTAAATGTGTTGTTAGAATGACAAACACAATGTTTTGGAAGTCATTGCACAGTCCGATCCTTTAGTGCCCCGTACCGTACATAGCGCATACTATTTTTGGTACGGAACACATTTGCCACTTGTCGATAACATGCAGCCCACTGATGAAGGCCCAATAGAGGAGCCCATAATTAACTGGAAGGGAAGCTCTCACATGAATCTGGCCCAGGTACATGCCCATGGTCCCCTAAACATAAATAAGTAAATAAATAAAGCTAAATGCACATGCACCAGTTCTTTAAATTCACGATTTGAAAAGTCAAATTTTAACAGGAGGATATTATTTCCAATGATAGTGCATTCAGTCGATATTATTCTTAGGCAAAGATAGCGACTAGTCTTCTTTCTCCCACCATTTTCTTCCTGCCATGAGCGGACCCATGCAAATCGTAGTCAACATCGTAAATAGTTCCGGTCAATTTTTATTTTTCGATAAGAATGTCGAACCTAGCCCAACACATTGGCGACAGCACTTTATCCTCTGCCTTGGTGCGCTCGCCACGACGCGATCGTCCAGCCCTGTCAACATAGTGAATCAGGAGAGGACTGTAATTTTTTTGCGGATGGGGAGAGGACTGTAGTTGTGAGTATGACAGTATGGACCCACCAGGTCCACTCCCAAACACAAGCAAGCGCCCCTTTTACTACTCAGATGCACCCCCCCCCCCGTTTTTACTCTAATCCACCATGCTGATATCTGGGACCCACATCATTGTCAATGTACAGTCCATTAATGACAGAATTGCACAACTTTTTTTAGGATTATTTGTCCGGAGGAGTAGTCTATAAACTGGGTTCTGCGGTCTTTGTGGCCCGTCTAACAAGATGACTAGCCCAGCAATTTTTTCTTTGGGAAAATAGATAGCCCACTATTTCTTTTTGAAGAATACCCAAGCTAGGCCTATTTGTTTTCTCTGACTTCTTGGGCAACAAATCTTTCAAGACAAGGAGGGATGCATTCCGGCCTGGCCAAAGAGTATGGTTAGTATATCTTAAAAGTAATATCAAAGGGGTTGCAAATTCCAAAAAAATTATAGCAAATGGGCAATTAGTTTTCTTTTTTGTTTTTGTTCTTCACTGATATTTTATATTTCATTGGATTTTAACATGACATAGTACTAATTTATTTTTAAATTTGTTTTAGTGTGGCTACTAATTTTTGGATTAAGAATAGTTTGTTCCCCTGCAAAATTATGCGAATTTGTAAAATTTCACACATTTTTAGTTCAATTTTTTAACCCTGGCACTGACCAGAAAATGGGCAGTAATTCTAAAAATGGAAAATGGGCTGCAATAAATTTCATATGAATTAGCAAATGAGTAAAAATTGTAAAAATAATAGCAAATGGGCTGTACACACCATAGATTTCGAGGCTGACTTGTTTACGCAAGGCTTTGCCAGTCTACACACGATTCTAGCAGAAGTGACTGTTGGATGTCCTTCCAACGGCCAATGTGCTTCTTCAATCTCAGATCTTCCTGCTCCAGCCGCCTAAACCAGTGCCGGCGGGACTACCAGCTCCCTCCTCTTGTGGCCCGCTATGATGTCGCCCACCCACATCCTTATTACGTGAAAAAAACTGATTCCTCCCACTCACATCTGGGGCGCACCGGTTCGGAGGCTGACTACGGGCCTACTAAGTTGACGCGTACGCAGGGCTTTGTCAACTTAGTCAACAAACAACTCTAGCAGCAATGACCGTTGGATTTGAATCGAACGGTCTTGCTGCTTCTTCAATCGCTGCTCTTCTTGCACCAGCCACCCAAACCAGCGCTGGGAGACCGCCTGCTCCTGCCTCCAGTGGCCGGCTATGCTGTCACGCAGGCCTCACCACCCCACCCTACTCCCACCGCTGGCCAGGCCATCCCTCTACTATCTACTCACCCACAACCAGTGTTATTCTGTGGCGACGGCAGCCTCACAACATAGTCGTACCAGTCAATCCTTGTACTCCTCTCCGCGTGGGCATCCACCGCCGCGTCTTCCCCAGCTCCGCATGTTCAACGTGGTCAAGGAACGACTTCCATCGGAAGAGGATTGAATGTGGATAGGTTGATAGCTGGGTCCATGGCCGCAGCAAGGAAGTGCAACCTTATTACGTGTAAAATAATTATTCATCCACCTGATAGCTAGGACCCACCGGAAGGGACTATGTATTTTTCAGAAAAAAAATGTTCCCCCCTAACAGATGGGACCTACCAACTACATCCTTCGCGCGCAAGGAAGTGCCTCCATATTAGGCGCGAAAAAATGAATCCACGCCCTGACTGTTGGGACCCACCAGCTACATCTTCACACGCAAGGAAGTGCCTCCTTATTGTGCACAAAAAAATGAATACTCCCCCTGCTAGCTAGGACCCACCGTAGTGGGAGGCTAACTTGTGGGCCTACTAAGTTGACGGGGATGGAGGGCTTTGTCAACTTAGCCAATATAAACGATTCTAGCTCCAGTGACCGTATAATGTCCGTCCAACGGCCGTAGTGCTTCTTCAACCTGTGGTATGCTTGCTCCAGCCGCCCAAACCAGCGCCGGTCGTGTCGCCTGCTCTTGCCTCCTGTGGCCGGCTATGCACCGCGGAGGCCTCACCGCCCCCTACTACTCCCACCGTTGGCCAGGACATCCCTCTACTCACCCATACCCCCTGTTATTCTGTGGCGATGGAAGCCTCACACCACAGCCGAACCACTGAACCTCGCACTCCTCTCCGCGTGGGCATCCACTGCCGCGTCATCCCTAGCTCCACGTCGTCACCTTCCTAGGCCTCGCCATCGTCCACCGCCTTGGTGCTCTCGGCGCGGCGTGGTCAATGTGGTCAAGGAACAACTTCCATCGGAAGAGTATTTACCTGGAGAGGCTGACAGCTGGGTCCATGGCCACAGCAAGGAAGTGCCTCCATATTATGCGCAAAATAATGATTCCACCACCTGACAGCAGGGACCCACCGGACGAGCCACCATATTTCGTGAAAAAAAGTTTCCCGCCCTGACTGTTGGGACCCACCAGCTACATCTTTGCATGCAAGGAAGTGCCTCCTTATCCTCCCTAACAGTCGGGGCCCACCTGGTCAAAGTGTACGTACGTTGTCATTCTTGTCACAAACGTGTACATACATACTGGTCGATCGGTCTGTCTACAGGCTGCAGCGATGAACCATGGCCGAGTAAGGAAGGGCACATGTCGTAGTAGAGGCGCGCTTTTAGCATGTACATGTACGTACCGCCAGGGTGCAAGAAAGTAAATACGGCCACGTACATGCATACGGGCGGGGTCTCGAATGCCTACTCGCGCATACGTACGGCCAAAGCTCATGTACATGGCTGGATCGAAATAGAGAAACTACGTCATCGTGTTCATCGGGAGGCAACGAAATGCGTCATGTTCATTGGGAGGCAACCGGCTTGGACGGAACAGCCAATCGAAATGAGGCATGGCACATCGCAGAACGGAGGAAATGGCCTTGTGTTCG